>NW_028324301.1:27211547-27301158 GCF_058129835.1 Hydra viridissima
GTTTTTGTATTTTGTTTTGAATTTCTTTGCTTTGAGCTTTTTAATCGATCGATAGCTTTAGGAGAAAAGAAGAAACCCCTCTGACGAAGTCTTGGCTTTTTTAAAAACGCTCAAATTTTGGCAAACAAATCTCATACGAAACGCTACTTTGATGTCAAGCTTTCGTTACTCCCTACTCCCTTCTAGCGGAGGGCGGCAAAAAGGTGTTGCATCCTAGAGCTAAAAGTGAGGAGGGAAGCAAGTTTTTTTTTCGTTTTGTTTGCTTTTTTATGTTTTTTGTTTTTTTGAGGGGGGAGAGTTAGAGGGTAAGGGGGTTAGGATTAGAGGGGGTTGGGGTTACGGTTTGGAAACCTGGGGACGAGGATATCAAGCAGGAGTTTAGTGTTAAGGTTAAAGGGCCCACGAGGGGCGTCCTTCAATTGTAAAATGCCTTTAGACGCACGTGTCTAGTCGTCTCGTTGCATCGACCTAGAGGAGTTTTCTGATAGATCTTGCGCTTTGGGCTCAGTTAATCGGTCTGTATCCATTGTAAACACGGTGTCTGCCGTTAGAAAATCGTTAACCAGGCGTTTGTGAGCTTTAACAACCATCCCTTTGAGTTTAAAACGAACGTTTCTTCAAAAGCCACTCGAGATGGAGGTACTCACGGAGGTTTGTTACGGTAACAACCCTGTGGTTTGCCATCTTCTTTCTTTCCGCAGCGTCGCAAACGCATCGGCCGGTCTCTTAGGTGACGAAAAAACGTCTGATCTCTCGACTGGAATGCTTAACGTACTAAGATTAGTAGAGTTAGTACTAAGAGTTGCATCTGGCCGCCGTAATTTTCTTCGATGATGTCTTGAAAATTTCGTGACGTCGTTTTCAAACCTCTAGGGTCGATTTTAACCTTCGACCTTAAAGTCGATTTTAGCCTTCGGTGTGGCTCTGTACAACTTTTGCGGTGAAAAAGCTTGCGCGGAGTCTACAGTTGTATTTAGCCGACAGACGCTGGCAACGCAGAAACAGAATGACTCTTGGGCGGCGCAAACCGAGCGTTCAGCAAATTTCTAGCATTTTACGTCAAAGCGGACAATCTGCACGACAAATAAAGCTAACTTTCTCGTTGCAACAGTTAGTCACTGGATCGTTGGACGAGTGTGTACAGCTGTTTTGCGTCGAAAGCCGACCGGTGGTCGGATGCGACTCTTCTTTTCATTCGAAAATCAGAACCTGGCCATCAGTCGTGTATCACCATCGAATGCTTAATGTAGTGATTTCTCGAAACGACAAAAGCTTGTAAAACAAACAGCTTCGCTGTACTGTTGCCTAATATGTTAACGGATGGCCAGGAACAACCTTGGTCTGTAATGAATGAGTTCGTTTTTCCATTCGAGGCACTAATTACTGCAGTTTTAAAAGTCACCTAAAGTATAAGCTCATCTCTCCATTCAAGAAAAACAAGCATCAGAGTTTCGGAAAGTTTGCATGCACGACACCACCATCGATGATACTTAAACAAACAGAAAATGAATTGCAAAACAGAACCACTGAATTGCAAAACATAACAACGGACAGCTTGTAAAATGCATGGTGATGAGCTTCTTCAATCCAATCAAGGAACCAAGCATCACAGTTTCGGCAATGGTGCATGTGCAAATCAGCAAACTGTGATACTTAATCAAACAACTTCACTGTTTTGCTTAGTTTAAGAACGGATGGCTAAGAACAACCTCGTTAGTGAGTATGAAGTCATCTCTTCATTCCAGGAATTAATAATAATCAGAGTTTTAGAAGTCTCTTACGTGCGATACTACTATCAACGGTACTTAATCAAACAGCCTCTCAGAATGGCCTAGTTTGAGAACGGAAGGCTAGGAACAACCTTAGTAGTGAGTCATCAGTTCAACTTTTCATTCAAGGAATTAAGCATCTAAAATCTGAAAAATAAAAAGAAGAGCTCTTTGTTAGAAGTTCTTATTTTTATTTTTCCTCAACTTCTATTTCTTTTCTTTTTTTACTTTTTTTTTTTTAATGATAGTTTTTCTTTTTTTTTATCTATTTTGTTCGTTTAAATTAATACAACAGGCGTTTTAGGTCGTTTCTGTAACATTATTTAACACTTTAAATTGTAATAAATATTTGAACAGAAGAAAATCCCTTTCGTAACGTTAAAATGTCATAAGAACATTTCATCTTTACC
This sequence comes from Hydra viridissima, assembly GCF_058129835.1. Lineage (NCBI taxonomy): Eukaryota > Metazoa > Cnidaria > Hydrozoa > Anthoathecata > Hydridae > Hydra > Hydra viridissima. The sequence continues at coordinate 27,213,727 of NW_028324301.1, forward strand.
AAATACGCTTGTAAAAATAGTTTCACTTTTAAAGTTTGTTGTATATGTCTTTTAATTTAGTGAATCGCAATTTGGATTTTCTTAGGCGCACATCTACTTTAGTTGCTTTTTCTTAAAGAAAGGTCACCAGAGTTTTCTTACACAGCCCCTGCAGCATAATCTTTAACAAAATACTCTTTTGAAAAGTTTTACATTGAAATAAACAAAAGCCATTTGCGTAAGTAGAGATAACTTAGAGAATAAAAAGTGCATAAACGCCTCGCTACTTTGATGAAGAAGAAACGGATGACTAAATGCAACTTTTTAATTTCGTGTGCTATCTCTTTCGATTAAGGTACTTTTTGAATATTTTTTCAAAGAAATGTTAGCGTAGTTTTCCTTTTTTAAATTTAAATCATGTTTAAAGGTAGTTTTTGAATGTTTTTTCAAAGAAATGTTAGCGTAGTTTTCATCTATTAAATTTAAATCATGTTTAAAGGTAGTTTTTGAATGTTTTTTCAAAGAAATGTTAGCGTAGTTTTCATCTATTAAATCTAAATCATGTTTAAAGGTAGTTTTCGAATATTTTTTCAAAGAATTGTTAGCGTAGTTTTCCTCTTTTAGATCTAGCTTATGTTTAAGGTAGTTTTTGAGTATTTTTTCAAAGAAAAGTTAGCGTAGTTTTCCTCTTTTAGATCTAGCTTATGTTTAAGGTAGTTTTTGAGTATTTTTTCAAAGAAAAGTTAGCGTAGTTTTCCTCTTTTAGATCTAGCTTATGTTTAAGGTAGTTTTTAAATATTTTTTTAAAGAAAAGTTAGCATAGTTTTCCTCTTTTGGATATAGCTTATGTTTAAGGTAGTTTTTAAATATTTTTTTTAAAGAAAAGTTAGCGTAGTTTTCCTCCTTTAGATCTAGCTTATAATTCAGGTAGTTTTTGAATATTTTTTCAAATAAAAATTAGCAAAGTATAGTTTATTTAGCATGACATCACAAAATACTAAACTCAAAAAGGCAAGATAAAGTATAAGATAAACGTAAAATAAGATATAGATGAAACAAATGTTAGGCTGCATAAAATCAAAAACTGCATTGCCTATCATAAACACAAATGTCTAGTGAGAGCTTTTAAAGGTCGTTCTTTTCGTCTTTTAATTTGGTGAATCGCGATTTGAATTTTCTAAGGCGCACATGTCTTTCAGTTGCTTTTTTCTTAAGGAAAGGTCGCCAGAGTTTTTTTACGCAGCTCCTGCAGCATAATCTTTAACAAAATACTCTTTTGTATATCATTACATAGAAATAAACAAAAACCATATGCGTAAACAGAGATAAATTAGAACGCAAAAGTGCATAAAAAGCCTCGCTACTTTGCTATAGAAGAAGTGGATGACTAGATACAACTTTGTAAATTCGTGCACTACCTCAATGGATTAAGGTATTTTTCGAAAGTTTTTTAAAAGCATAAATAGCGTAGTCTTCCTCTTTTAAATCTAGCTTATGTCTAAGGCAGTTTTTGAATAGATTTTCAAAGAAAGGTTAGCGTACTTTTCCACTTTTAAGTTTAGCTTATGTAGCTTGACAAAACAACACACAAAAAGACAAGATAAAGTATCAGATAAACGTAAAATAAAATATAAATGAAACTAAAGTTAGGCTGCATAAAAAACAAACAACTTAATAATCTACTAGACATGTTTAAGTTGAATTAAGTAAAGTCCTTTGCGCAAATTTGGGTAAATAAGAGAGTAAAAATCCATAAAAAGAAGAAGTGGATGAGTAGATACAATTTTTTAAATTTGTGTGCTATCTCTATTGAATAAGGTAGTTTTCGAGAGTTTTTTCAAAGCAAAATTAGCGTAGTGTTCCTCTTTTAAATCTAGATTATCTCAAAAATAGATTTCGAATAGTTTTTCAAAGAAAGGTTAGCGCAGCTTTCCTCTTTTAACATTAGCTTATGTAGCTTGACATCACAGAACACAAAAAGATAAAATAAAATATAAGACAAACGTAAAATGAAAAATAGATGTAGCTAAAGTTAGGCAGCATAAAAAACCAACAACATAATAATCTACTAGGCATGTTTAAATTGAATTAAATAAAATCCTTTGCGCAAAAATAGGTATGTTAGAGAGTAAAAGCGCATAGAAAGCCTCGCTACTTTGCTGTGAAAGAAGTGGATGACTAGATACAACTTTTTAAAATCCTGTGCTATCTCTATCGATTAAGGTAGTTTTCGAAAGATTTTTCAAAGCAAAAATAGCGTAGTCTTTCTCTTTTAAATCTAGATTATGTCTAAGGTAGTTTTTGAACAGCTTTTCAAAGAAAGGTTAGCGTAGCTTTCCTCTTTTAAGTTTAGCTTATGTAGCTTGACATCACAAAACACAAAATTCAAAAAGACAAAATAAAATATAAGATAAACGTAAAATAAAATATAGATGAAGCTAAAGTTAGACTGCATAAAAAAACAACAACGTAATAACCTACTAGAATCTAATAAAACCCTATGCACAAATGTAGGTATGTTAGAGAGTAAAAGTGCATAAAAAGCCTCGCTACTTTGTTTAAGGTAGTTTTTGAATAGTTTTTCAAAGAAAGCTTAGCGTAGTTTTCCTCTTTAAAGTTTGGCTTATGTAGCTTGACATCACAAAACACAAAACACTAAAAGGAAAGGTAATATAAAAGTTAATCGTAAAATAAAATGTAGGTGAAATAAATGTTAGGCTGCATAAAAGAAAAAAAAAATCGTAACATAATAATCTTCTATATATGTTTGGATTGAATTAAATGAATTCCTTTGCGTAAATATAAGCAAACTAGTGAGAAAAAGTGCATAAAGAGCCTCGCTACTTTGCTGCAGAAGTAGTGGATGACTATATGCAATTTTTTAAAATCGTGTGCTATCTCTATCGATTAAGGTAGTTTTCGAAAGTTTTTTCAAAGTAAAAATAGTGTAGTTTTCCTCTTTTAAATCTAGCTTTTGTCTAGGGTAGTTTATGAATAGATTTTCAAAGAAAGGTTAGCGTAGCATTCCACTTTTAAGTTTAGCTTAAGTTGCTTGGCATCACAAAACTCAAAACTCAAAAAGAAAAGATAAAATATATGATAAACCTAAAACATAATATAGATGAAACTAAAGTTAGGCTGCATAAAAAACCAACAACATAATAATCTACTAGGCATGTTTAAATTGAATTAAATAAAATCCTTTGCGCAAATGTAGGTATGTTAGAGAGTAAAAGTGCATGAAAAGCCTCGCTACTTTGTTAAAGGTAGTTTTTGAATAGTTTTTCAAAGCAAGTTTAGCGTAGTTTTCCTCTTTTATGTTTAGACTATGTAGCTTGACATCACAGAACACAAAGCTCAAAAAGGCAAGATAAAATATAAGTTAATCGTAAAATATAGATGTAACAAAGTTTAGACTGCATAAAAAACCAACAACATAATAATCTACTAGGCATGTTTAAGTTGAATTAAATAATGTCCTTTGCGCAAATATAGGAAAGTTAGAGTAAAAATCCATAAAAAGCCTCGATACTTTGCTGAAGAAGAAGATGACTATATGCAACTTTTTAAAATTGTGAGCTATCTATATCGATTTAGGTCCTTTTTGAGTACTTTTTCAAAGAAAAGTTAGCGCAGTTTTCCCCTTTTAAGATTAGATTATGAAGCTTGACATAACAAAACACAAAACTAACAAAGGCAAGATAAAATATAAGGTAAACGCAATATAATGTATAGATGAAACTAAAGTTAGGCTGCATAAAACAAACGGGTAACAATACTCTTCTATGTATGTTTACATTGAGTTAAATAAAATCCTTTGCGCAAATATAGGTATGTTAGAGAATAAAAGTGCATAAAAAGCCTCAGTACTTTGCTGTAGAAGAAGTGGATGAGTAGATACAATTTTTTAAATTTGTGTGCTATCTCTATCGAATAAGTTAGTTTTCGAGAGTTTTTTCAAAGCAAAATTAGCGTAGTGTTCCTCTTTTAAATCTAGATTATCTCAAAAATAGATTTCGAATAGTTTTTCAAAGAAAGGTTAGCGCAGCTTTCCTCTTTTAACATTAGCTTATGTAGCTTGACATCACAGAACACAAAAAGATAAAATAAAATATAAGACAAACGTAAAATGAAAAATAGATGTAGCTAAAGTTAGGCTGCATAAAAAACCAACAACATAATAATCTACTAGGCATGTTTAAATTGAATTAAATAAAATCCTTTGCGCAAAAATAGGTATGTTAGAGAGTAAAAGCGCATAAAAAGCCTCGCTACTTTGTTAAAGGTAGTTTTTGAATAGTTTTTCAAAGACAGGTTAGCGTAAATTTCCTCTTTAAAGTTTAGCTTATGTAGCTTGACATCACAAAATATAAAACTCAAAAAGACAAGATAAAATATAAGATAAACGCAAAATAAAATATAGATGAAACTAAAGTTAGGCTGCATACAAAACCAACAACATAATATTCTACTAGTTATGTTTAAATTGAATTAAATAAAATCCTTTACGCAAATATAGGTAAGTTAGAGAGTAAAAGTGCATAAAAAGCTTTACTTTGCTGAAGAAGAAGATGAATAGATGCAACTTTTTAAATTCGTGAGCTATCTCTATCGGTGTAAGGTAGTTTTTGAACAATTTTTCAAAGAAAAGTTAGCCTAGTTTTCTTCTTTTAAGTTTAAATTATGTAGCTTGACATCACAAAATACAAAACTCAAAAAGACAAGATAAAATATAAGATAAACGCAAAATAAAATATAGATGAAACTAAAGTTAGGCTGCATACAAAACCAACAACATAATATTCTACTAGAAAAGTTAGCCTAGTTTCCTTCTTTTAAGTTTAGATTATGTAGCTTGACATCACAAAACACAAAAAGGCAAGATAAAATACAAGGTAAACGTAAAATAAAATAGAAGTCAAACAAAAGTTAGGTTGCATAAATACAAAAACTGCATTGCCAAAAATAGAATTTGTTGTCTAGAAAGACCTTTTAAACTTTGTTTCTTTCGTTTTTTGACTTAGTGAATCGCGATCTGGTTTTTCTTAGGCGCGCTTGTTTCTTAGTTGTTTTTTTTGTAAAGAAACTTTATTCAGACGTTTTTTTTTACGCAACTCCTTTAACATTATTTTTAACAAAGTATTCTTTTATACGTGTTTACATTGAAATAAAACCCTTTGCGTAAATAGAGATAAATTAGAGAGCAAAAGTACATAAAAAGCCTCGCTACTTTGCAGAAGAAGAATTGGATGGCAAGATTCGTGTGCTTTCTCTTTCGTTTAAGGTACTTCTTGAATATTTTTTCAAAGAAAAGTTAGCGTAGTTTTCCCCTTTTAAGTTTAGCTTACGCAGCTTGACATCACAAAACGCAAAAACCAATAAGGCATGATAAAATACAAGATAAACGTAAAATAAAATAGAAGTGAAACAAAAGTTAGACTGCATAAAAACAAAAAAAAAAAAAAAAACATAATATACTTCTATGTATGTTTACATTGATCTAAACAAAATCCTTTGTGTAAAGATATGAAAAAATAGAGAGTAAGAGTTCATAAAAAAGCCTCGCTATTTTGCTGAAGAAGAAATGGATGTCTAGATCTTTTAAAATAAGGAACTTTTTGATTTCTTTTTCCGAAAAATGGTTGGAGCAGTTTTCCTTTTTTAAATTTCACTTATGCAGTTTAACATCACAGGAAATATTATTTTGCTTTTTAACAAACTCTTAAAAACATCAGAAGTAATTCTAAATGCAACTCTATTAAAAGTTTTCACAGAATAACAAAACGACTTCTTTTTTTTTTTTTTAAAGATAAAAAAAAGTTTGAACTATCTTTAAATAAGAAATGTGAGAACAGTTTAACAGAACTTCTTGTTTATTATGTCTTTAGCGAAACAGATAAAAATATTTGCAAAAGCATAGATAAAACAAACTACACAAAAGGCCCATCTTTATTGCCAAACTGAACAAACTTATCTAAACTACATAAATGGTTTCACGATATTGCCATATTGAACAAACTTTTCTAAACTACCCTCTTTTTGAATTTTTAGCTTCATGTTTTTAATTTTGTCTTTAATATGGCTTTGGTAGGAGTACTTTTGCAAGACATGAATGAGCTTGTCACTGCTATGATTTGCCAAGATGCCAAGGTAATCTTTGTACGAGCAACTTGAGCTTACATCTGTAAACACGTCTTGCAAGATGTATGCCAACACCAAAGCTGCACATCGTGGAAAACTTCTGGTGTTGAACCATTCGTTGTGGCCAGGGCAAGCATTCAGCTCTTCAACTATTTCATCTAAAATTTTACAAACTCAAGTCATAACACAAAGTGATTAAATCAAATATTCATTTGGTTCTGAAGTAAGACAAGATTTATTCTGTTTTTTTATTTATTTTTTTTTTGTTGACCTTATTGTTTGCACTGATAGCAATAACTGGTTTTTGAAAGATTACCTAAATGGCATTGGCTAACTTCTGCTTTGTTTTCCTTTGTTCTTGGCTGAGTTGATCCTGAAATAAAATAAAACCATGTTCATTTTTCTAATTCATAAAAACCATCAACAGTTTCTAAGTGTTAGAGATGATAACAAGCTGTGCATGATTTCTAACGGTGATGTTTCTAACTTCATCATTAGAAATCGGGTAGACACAACTTTCTAAAAGTGCACTTAGCAATGATGGCTAGTTTTTGTTAACAGTTAACCATCTGAAATTGTGCAAGAAGAGGTTTGTGTTTATATATCTTTGTATAAATTAGGTTTTACATTACCGATGAGTTCTTGAGTGAAAGATGGCATTTCCAACTTGATTTTTTTTCTTCTTGGATCTTTTACTTCTAAAACATAATCAGTTTTAGTATCATTCACTTGTATAAACATTTAAGCAATCACAGAATTAGTCCTGCAACAAATACATACACACTTCTGTGTTGTTTTTTTGTTTTGTTTTGTTTTTTTTACAGCTCTAACAATAACAATAGGGCAAGGAGTTGATTTGGGCATTTTCATTTTTTGAAAGCGTGTTGAGATTTGCATAAAAATCAAAAATCAAAAATCAAAAAGAATTTACCTCTGGATGTAGAGGCAAGACTTTGGCTAAATAGGCTACCAACAGATTGAACAGCATAAGGTGAGAGCTGCTTTGCAAGAACAGTACCAGCCTGTTGGACAGGAACAGCTGAAACTGGATCAGATGAAAGAAACAAACTGGGTTTGGCCAATGTTTGCTGAAAAGCAACAAGGCTAGGAGTCAGAGGAACAGAAAAGACCTCTTTTGAAGGACAGAAAGCGACTTGCTGAGAAGGAGAAGCAGAAACAGGTTTGGCAACCACTTGCTCATTAAAGTAAACTGGAGAAAGTTTTGCATGGTGTTCAATAAAATCCGGTTCATCAGGAAATAATGTTAATGCAAGAGGAGAACAAGCTGTGCCAACAGGAACAGCTAGAGTCTGATCTACATCCATACAAACAGCTTGTTCGTTAGGAACTAGTTGTGCAAGAGCAGGGGATAGTTCAAGAACTGGACCAGCGATTGTTTGTTCAGATGGAACAGACGAAACAGGAGTTGAGGTAGGTTCACACAAGAAATCTACGGCATGGTCGTTGCTATCCTCTAAAGGAACATTGTTTTCTACAGCTGGAGAAAACGGAACCACTGTGGTACAGCTGAAAGTAGCAGCACATTCTTCAGAGTCAGAACCGGAGTCTAAATCTTCCTCAAAGATGTCCTCAACCTCATGAAAACCGTACTCCTCTGCATTAGTTTGGAGCCAGTCCATCACATCCTTCTCCTTCTTTGGTGGTCTCTCAGACTTTTCAACAGTCAAAGACTCTATGACTCCGAAGGACTGTCCGATGCCCAGGGCAAAGCGCAACTCCTCTGCAGCGTTCCACTGGGACACATAAAAGCTATCCATTGTGTTCCTGCTGTGCTTCATGTAGAGTGTAGCAAACCGCTCGCGATCTTCTTTGCTGTTGTTGGCAAAGTAAGTGGCTATCGAACCGCGAATGCAAGTGGGAGTAAGACGCTTCATGGGAATGTTTACTTGGCTTTTTCTGAAGCAGGACGTCAGGCAAGAGGAGATAGCAGAGGAACCCATCTGGTAAACAGGCACTCTAGTTGCACCGAGTGTCACACATTCGTCTTTGTTGGGTCTCATCGATGGAAAAAGGGGCCTGTAGCAGTCGCTCAACTCCAAAACAGTCTTGGTGTCTGCAGCCATGTAGTGAGAGTCGTTGACAAGAAGGTCTCTGTATCTCAGCAAATAAATATCGATCAACACTTTCAAGTCGTTCGGCACTAGAATGTTTTTGGCTCCGTACTTGTATGCTGTTTTGTAGCGCTCTTGCACAATGCAATATCCACACTCACTCTTCTCAGCAGCCATGTAGTCTCTAATGTTTAAAAGAGCAATGTTAGATTTTCTTAAACTGTTAATTACAGTGACAGAGAGCAGAAGATGGTTTCGTAGAGACACAGCATTGTCTCTAGTCGGTGTAAGAGACGGCTTTCTAATCGATTCCACTAACTGTCTTACGTATGCAGACTTGCCATATTCGTTCAGCAAACTGACATTGATGATGTTGATGCATTTTTTGCTTTTCACAAGGCTCCTCCTCAAAGAACGAAAGGGCCTCAGCACTTTTTGTAACTCCTCCACCTTGCAGCGCAAACGTCGGATGGCCTCATGAGAAAGTCCGAAATAGACATTCCTGGCTTCACTGAAACGAAACAGGAGACAAAGGTAGACAAGGCGGTTGTACAACGTGTGACAAGACATGGCTTTTGTTTGGTCAAGTTCACTCAGCTTGGAATTGAGCTGAATGTTTTTAAAGTGCATGGAAAAGTATCTATCCTCCAAAACGTTGGAATTGGTGAGAGCGTTCGGGTGCAGCGTCAGCGTGCTGTCACAACATGTCAATATTTCAACAACTGCATTTTTGTAGATCTTTGCTTGTGACAAAGTGTTGTTGTTGGCTACCACAAGCCACTTTTCAAAATCTCTGAAGAGCTCATCTGCTGACTGGTAATAAAAGTGAAAAGCATCTTTGTCCAGCTGAAACAAGAGTCTCTTATCTTCTGTCAAGACGGAGGAGTTGGAAACCAAGTGCTTTAAGGAATTAAAATCAGAGTCTAGGACGGATTCGGTGTTCAGCTCTTTGTTTTCTACAGAGGTGCAGTGGTTTGCAGAAGGAGCCTCGGACGAACCAGCAACTGATGAGGGCAAGCTTAAAAGAGGATCAGAGGAAAGAACCGGAGAAGAAAAAGAGGAGGAAGGCCCAGGAGCAGAGGATGCAGAGCCTGATGCAGACGCTTGTTCAGCTACTGGCTTAATACCAAAGAAGGCAGGTCGAATAAATTGAGGGACATAGAGCTTGTCGTTGTCGTATCGCTTTGCCTCTGCAATCTTTTGTTTGATCGTCTTGGAATCGTAGAAATGAGTCTCTTTCAAGTGTATGTCCAGTCGGTCGTAATACTTCCAACATTGCAAACAGGGGTAAGGTTTTGGACAGCCGGACTTGCGTTCGAGACGAGCATGCTGAAACTTCCTGACCATTGCAGAGTAAAAGATGGAAGCTTCATCCAAAGTCCAAGAATGATCTTTTTTAGTCAAGTGTCTTTTAATGCTTGTGGAGGAATGTTTGCACAAAGGCATCGGACAGCTAACAGCGTACCTCTTCTTGGTACCATAGAAAGGTACAACCCTGTTTACGGAGCCACACGCTGCAACTAATGCGGCCCTGACTTTGTTTTTGAGCTTTAAGTCTCTCTGTTCTTGTGACTGCCTTCTTTTCTTTTTTTTCGCTTTAGAGTTCGGAGAAGGGGCAACAACAGTGTTGTTTTCTTGTGAAGAAGACATGTTCAGGTGTTTGTTTGCAACGGTTTATGCTAAAAAAAAGAAGACAGTTAGTGAGAGTGTTTTTCTTCTGCCTGCATCCTGGAATCCTGGAATGTTTACAACTGCAGGGAAGAGCTGTGTTTTTTCGAATCCTCTGCAAAAGAGAAAAAAGAAAGAAAAGAGAGCAACAAGAAGAAACAAAGTTTCCACTAGCAAATGAAAAAGAATGAGAGCAACTAGCATTACATGCATGGTGGCAGCAGTGATTGCTATTATGAGAAGGAGAATGAGAAAAAAAAAAAAAAAAAAGAAACAAATAAATAAAGAGATGGAGTTTGAGAGGATCTCGCAACCATATGACTCAAAGAAAGAAACTGTGTTGAAAAAAGGCAAGAGAGGGCAAATAGAACTTGCTAACAAGGACAAATGACAGACATAACTACAACAGTAACAACTCTCATTGCAAGCATAATAACAACAGCATCAGCATCACTGACTCAGAGAGTGTTGACATAACAAAAAAGAAAACAAAAGTACAAGCCAAGTGGGGGAACATTAACAAACACTCATTGCAACTATAACAACAACAACAACAACAGCAACAGCATCACTGACTCAGAGGGTATTGATAAAAAAAAACAAGCAAAACAAAAACAAACAAAAAAACAAATAAAAAAACAAAACAAGCAAATTGGGTGAACAGTAACAACTCTCATTGCAAGCATAATAACAACAGCATCAGCATCAGCATCACTGACTCAGAGAGTGTTGACAAAATAAAATAGACAATAAGCAAGCAAAGTGGGTGAACAGTAACAACTCTCACTGCAAGCATAATAACAACAACAGCATCAGCATCAGCATCACTGACTCAGAGAGTGTTGATAAAATAAAACAGATTATAAACAAACAAAGTGGGTGAACAGTAACAGCTCTCATTGAAAGCATAATAACAACAACAGCATCACTAACTCAGAGGATATATAAAAAAACAAACAAACAAACAAACAAAACAAAAACAAAAAAAAAACAAGCAAAGTGGCTGAACAGTAACAGCTATCATTGCAAGTAAAATAACAACAACAGCATCAGCAACATCATCACTGACTCAGAGAGTGGTGATAAAATAAAACAGATTAAAAAACAAGCAAAGTGGCTAAACAGTAACAACTATAAATACAAGTAAAATGACAAAAGCAGCAACAGCATCACTAACTCGCAGGGTGTTGATAAAAAAAAAAGCAACAAACAAATAAAGCAAGCAAAGTGGGTGAACATTAACACTCATTGCAACTATAATAACACCAACAGCAACAGCATCAGTGACTCAAAGGGTGTTGATAAACAAAAACAAAGGCACAAACAAAACAAGCAGAGTGGGTGAACATTAACAACACTTATTGCAAGCATAATAACAACAACAGCATCAGCATCACTGACTCAGAGAGTGTTGATAAAATAAAATAGATTATAAACATGCCAAGTTTGTGAACATTAACAAACACTCATTGCAACTATAACAACGACTACAGCAACAGCATCACTTACTCAGAGAGTGTTGAGAAAAAAAACAACAAAAAAAACAAAAACAAAACAAAACAGAAAACAGAAGTACAAGCCAAGGGGGGGAACATTAACAAACACTCATTGCAACTATAACAACAACAACAGCAACAGCATCACTTACTCAGAGGATATTGATAAAAAAAACAAACAAACAAACAAACAAAACAAGCAAAGTGGCTGAACAGTAACAGCTATCATTGCAAGTAAAATAACAACAACAGCATCAGCAACATCATCACTGACTCAGAGAGTGGTGATAAAATAAAACAGATTAAAAAACAAGCAAAGTGGCTGAACAGTAACAACTATAAATACAAGTAAAATGACAAAAGCAGCAACAGCATCACTAACTCGCAGGGTGTTGATAAAAAAAAAAAGCAACAAACAAACAAAGCAAGCAAAGTGGGTGAACATTAACACTCATTGCAACTATAATAACACCAACAGCAACAGCATCAGTGACTCAAAGGGTGTTGATAAACAAAAACAAAAGCACAAACAAAACAAGCAAAGTGGGTGAACATTAGCAACACTTATTGCAAGCACAATAACAACAACAGCATCAGCATCACTGACTCAGAGAGTGTTGATAAAACAAAATAGATTATAAACAAGCCAAGTTGGTGAACATTAACAAACACTCATTGCAACTGTAATAAGAACAACAGCAACAGCATCACTGACACAAAGGGTGTTGATAAACAAAAACAAAAACACAAGCAAAGTGGGTGAACATTAACAACACTCATTGCAACTATAACAACAACAACAGCAACAGCATCACTGGCTCAAAGGGTGTTGATAAAATAAAGAAATAAAAACAAAACAAGCAAAGTGGGTGAACAGTAACAACTCCCATTGCAAGCATAATAACGACAACAGCAACAGCAACACCATCACTGACTCAGAGAGTGTTGATAAAATAAAATAGATTATAAACAAGCCAAGTTGGTGAACATTAACAAACACTCATTGCAACTATAACAACGACTACAGCAACAGCATCACTTACTCAGAGAGTGTTGAGAAAAAAAAAACAAAAACAAAAAAAAAACAAAACAAAACAGAAAACAAAAGTACAAGCCAAGTGGGGGAACATTAACAAACACTCATTGCAACTGTAACAACAACAACAGCAACAGCATCACTTACTCAGAGAGTGTTTATAAATAAAACAAAAAACAAAAACAAGAAACAAAAATACAAGCCAAGTGGGTGATTACTAACAGCGCTAACAGCAGCAACAACAGTGTCTTTAGAAACAACAAACAAGTACAACAGCAACAACTGCTTTTACAGAGTATAACAATAACAACAACATGGCACTAACAACAACAAAAGGGTTGGAATAAAAACCTGTAGGCAAAAGGAGAGCTGCATTCAGACAAGATCGATTACAAAGAGGCTCTTCTTTAGGACAGAGGAGAAACTGCTTTTGAGGGACAGAGGGACTTTTGTTGTTGTGGTTGTTGTTGTTGTTGTGCAGAAACCAACAAACTTTTATTGAACCGAATATAACCGAATATAACCGAAAGTCTTGTTTGCTTCTGTTTTGTGCCATCAAGAAGGGAAAACAAAACATCACAAAACAAACGAAGCAAACGAAACAAACAAACAAACAAACGAACGAAACAAACAAACAAAAAAAAAAAAATTAAAAAAATTAACAAACAAACAAACAAACAAACAAGCAAACAAACAAAAACAAATAAGAAAAACAGAAAACGCAGTACCGAAACCTCGCCATTTTTTATCCTTCCTCAAGCTTTCTCTGGGCGCCAAAGACCGAGAAAGTTGAGCAAACGTGACGTTGAGGGGGGGGAGGGGGGTACTTAAGGACAGCAGACCGACCAATGGCACGCTTAGGAGAGACCCACGTGAATGCTACATTTTCTTTCTATGTACGCTGAATCCGCTCAAAGTCTGGAATTTCCAGCATTCACGTGTCATCACTCCAGCCACCAGATTGGCCCACACTTTGCACACTTTCAAGACTAGAAACTCACTTGTGCTCAATTTGAGCAAAAAAAAAAAAAAACTAAGTCTCGCATGGCGACAACTTTTCCAAAAGCAAACAAAGGCAAACGAAGGCAAACGAAGAAAAAACAAAAACAAATAAACAAAAACAAAACCGAATAGGGAGAGAGAGAGTGAGTCGACTCATTTCTTTCGACTGCCTTAAACGAGAAGTCTAAAACGTTTAAAAGTTGAAAACTAAGTTTTTTAAATGAACTGCACCGAAAAAACTTTACGACAGTTTAGCTGGTTAAAAACGCAGAGGAAAATATTTTATAAAATTTAAGCGTTCTAAAGATGTCCATTTTTGTTTTTGTTTTTTTTATTTTGGTTTGTTTCTGGCTTGTTTCTTTCTTTAAATTCTAGCGATCGAGCATATTTGAACGGTTTCATCAACCTGTCGGCGCACGTGCTCGAGAGCTAGAACTTTGATTGCTTTTGTTGTTGAGAATTGAGAATGTCCGAGCAGGTTTTTTTATCGATTTCATCGCTTGTGGCGAGGCAAAAATCAAAACGCTTTTTGGACGAAAGAAAAGAGATTAAAAGGAAAAAAGAGAAGAAAAAAAAAACAAAAAAATAGGTTATGTGTTATGAACATTTATTTTCTCACGCGATGACGTCTAGTTTTGTTAGAGTAATTAAAATATGGTATCAAGTTTGTAATTTCTATCTTATTTTTAGTTACGGATAATTGCCAATTATGTCACGTTTAGTATACACAACGCTGTTTTCTTAATAGCAATATGATACAAACAAGTTATAAAAAAAAAAGCGTTCGCTCGATCTTCCTTAGTCAGTTGAACAAAAAGAAATTTTCACAACATATGATTGATTTGGTTGTCCTAGCAAGCTGTTTTAGCAAACGACTAGAGGTTGCAACTGTTGTTCATTGAAAACGAAAAATCTAGCGTCAGCAAGAAATTTTTGAATACATAATGTACACAAAAGTGGCACTTACAAATGAAAATGTAAAAAAAAACTGTTTACCTTGATGCCAGACTCGCAGAGATGTTGTCGCTCGTTGCTATCGACTGCGAACAGCTTTGTTGTTTTTCGAAGTGCCTCTTCATTCTACTTATAGCCGAAGTTTTGGCTTCGAAAAAAAATACGAACGTCGTTAAGCTCAACGAGCTGCTTTAATTGTTGTTCGTGCGAAAACGAAATGCTTAAAACGGATAAAAGTGTTGGCGTAATTACACTTTTCGACCGCGATGCAGTTTGTCAACTCTAGCGTACTTTTTTGGCTCGTGGAGCAAAAGCCTCATGATAATAGCAAAGGCTTAAAATGTCTTAACATGTCAGCAAAGGCTTAATATGCTTAATAAACTGTGGTTAAGCTTTTGCGGTGCAGTTCATTTACAACTTAATTTGCAACTTGCTGGCACAAGCAAACGTTTATGACTTCTCGTTTAAGACAGTTGAGCGAAATCAGTCGACTCACTCATTCTCCCTTTTCTGTTTTGTTTTTGTTTTGTTTTTTTGTTTTTGTTTTTGTTTTTGTTTGTTTTTTTTTTTTCTTTGTTTGTCTTTTGTTTAAAATGTAAAAAACTCGAAAGGAAAGTTGTTGCTTTGTTTGCTTATTGAAAGTTTTCGCCAGTTGCAAGACTTAGTTTTGTTTTTGTTTACTTATTAAAATATCGAGGAAAATATTTGAGGACATCGCATTCTAATGGTGCCTTTATAACAACATCTAACGATTTAACGTTTAATGTTGTGCTCAAAAAAAAAATTCCTTTTATATCTCTCAATGGTCTCCAACGATAAAACTGCCGACCAATCGCAACGATTAAACAGCCAACCAATGGCAGCTCAATGGTCTCCAAACAAGAGACTGCCGACCAATGGCAGCTCAGTGGTTTGAGAAGTGAGATCATTCGATTTCCTTTTATTATCTCCAGTTTGAACTAGTGCTTGGCTTGTGGTGCAGAAACTAAAACTTCCCGTTTTTGTATTTTGTTTTGAATTTCTTTGCTTTGAGCTTTTTAATCGATCGATAGCTTTAGGAGAAAAGAAGAAACCCCTCTGACGAAGTCTTGGCTTTTTTAAAAACGCTCAAATTTTGGCAAACAAATCTCATACGAAACGCTACTTTGATGTCAAGCTTTCGTTACTCCCTACTCCCTTCTAGCGGAGGGCGGCAAAAAGGTGTTGCATCCTAGAGCTAAAAGTGAGGAGGGAAGCAAGTTTTTTTTTCGTTTTGTTTGCTTTTTTATGTTTTTTGTTTTTTTGAGGGGGGAGAGTTAGAGGGTAAGGGGGTTAGGATTAGAGGGGGTTGGGGTTACGGTTTGGAAACCTGGGGACGAGGATATCAAGCAGGAGTTTAGTGTTAAGGTTAAAGGGCCCACGAGGGGCGTCCTTCAATTGTAAAATGCCTTTAGACGCACGTGTCTAGTCGTCTCGTTGCATCGACCTAGAGGAGTTTTCTGATAGATCTTGCGCTTTGGGCTCAGTTAATCGGTCTGTATCCATTGTAAACACGGTGTCTGCCGTTAGAAAATCGTTAACCAGGCGTTTGTGAGCTTTAACAACCATCCCTTTGAGTTTAAAACGAACGTTTCTTCAAAAGCCACTCGAGATGGAGGTACTCACGGAGGTTTGTTACGGTAACAACCCTGTGGTTTGCCATCTTCTTTCTTTCCGCAGCGTCGCAAACGCATCGGCCGGTCTCTTAGGTGACGAAAAAACGTCTGATCTCTCGACTGGAATGCTTAACGTACTAAGATTAGTAGAGTTAGTACTAAGAGTTGCATCTGGCCGCCGTAATTTTCTTCGATGATGTCTTGAAAATTTCGTGACGTCGTTTTCAAACCTCTAGGGTCGATTTTAACCTTCGACCTTAAAGTCGATTTTAGCCTTCGGTGTGGCTCTGTACAACTTTTGCGGTGAAAAAGCTTGCGCGGAGTCTACAGTTGTATTTAGCCGACAGACGCTGGCAACGCAGAAACAGAATGACTCTTGGGCGGCGCAAACCGAGCGTTCAGCAAATTTCTAGCATTTTACGTCAAAGCGGACAATCTGCACGACAAATAAAGCTAACTTTCTCGTTGCAACAGTTAGTCACTGGATCGTTGGACGAGTGTGTACAGCTGTTTTGCGTCGAAAGCCGACCGGTGGTCGGATGCGACTCTTCTTTTCATTCGAAAATCAGAACCTGGCCATCAGTCGTGTATCACCATCGAATGCTTAATGTAGTGATTTCTCGAAACGACAAAAGCTTGTAAAACAAACAGCTTCGCTGTACTGTTGCCTAATATGTTAACGGATGGCCAGGAACAACCTTGGTCTGTAATGAATGAGTTCGTTTTTCCATTCGAGGCACTAATTACTGCAGTTTTAAAAGTCACCTAAAGTATAAGCTCATCTCTCCATTCAAGAAAAACAAGCATCAGAGTTTCGGAAAGTTTGCATGCACGACACCACCATCGATGATACTTAAACAAACAGAAAATGAATTGCAAAACAGAACCACTGAATTGCAAAACATAACAACGGACAGCTTGTAAAATGCATGGTGATGAGCTTCTTCAATCCAATCAAGGAACCAAGCATCACAGTTTCGGCAATGGTGCATGTGCAAATCAGCAAACTGTGATACTTAATCAAACAACTTCACTGTTTTGCTTAGTTTAAGAACGGATGGCTAAGAACAACCTCGTTAGTGAGTATGAAGTCATCTCTTCATTCCAGGAATTAATAATAATCAGAGTTTTAGAAGTCTCTTACGTGCGATACTACTATCAACGGTACTTAATCAAACAGCCTCTCAGAATGGCCTAGTTTGAGAACGGAAGGCTAGGAACAACCTTAGTAGTGAGTCATCAGTTCAACTTTTCATTCAAGGAATTAAGCATCTAAAATCTGAAAAATAAAAAGAAGAGCTCTTTGTTAGAAGTTCTTATTTTTATTTTTCCTCAACTTCTATTTCTTTTCTTTTTTTACTTTTTTTTTTTTAATGATAGTTTTTCTTTTTTTTTATCTATTTTGTTCGTTTAAATTAATACAACAGGCGTTTTAGGTCGTTTCTGTAACATTATTTAACACTTTAAATTGTAATAAATATTTGAACAGAAGAAAATCCCTTTCGTAACGTTAAAATGTCATAAGAACATTTCATCTTTACCAAATACGCTTGTAAAAATAGTTTCACTTTTAAAGTTTGTTGTATATGTCTTTTAATTTAGTGAATCGCAATTTGGATTTTCTTAGGCGCACATCTACTTTAGTTGCTTTTTCTTAAAGAAAGGTCACCAGAGTTTTCTTACACAGCCCCTGCAGCATAATCTTTAACAAAATACTCTTTTGAAAAGTTTTACATTGAAATAAACAAAAGCCATTTGCGTAAGTAGAGATAACTTAGAGAATAAAAAGTGCATAAACGCCTCGCTACTTTGATGAAGAAGAAACGGATGACTAAATGCAACTTTTTAATTTCGTGTGCTATCTCTTTCGATTAAGGTACTTTTTGAATATTTTTTCAAAGAAATGTTAGCGTAGTTTTCCTTTTTTAAATTTAAATCATGTTTAAAGGTAGTTTTTGAATGTTTTTTCAAAGAAATGTTAGCGTAGTTTTCATCTATTAAATTTAAATCATGTTTAAAGGTAGTTTTTGAATGTTTTTTCAAAGAAATGTTAGCGTAGTTTTCATCTATTAAATCTAAATCATGTTTAAAGGTAGTTTTCGAATATTTTTTCAAAGAATTGTTAGCGTAGTTTTCCTCTTTTAGATCTAGCTTATGTTTAAGGTAGTTTTTGAGTATTTTTTCAAAGAAAAGTTAGCGTAGTTTTCCTCTTTTAGATCTAGCTTATGTTTAAGGTAGTTTTTGAGTATTTTTTCAAAGAAAAGTTAGCGTAGTTTTCCTCTTTTAGATCTAGCTTATGTTTAAGGTAGTTTTTAAATATTTTTTTAAAGAAAAGTTAGCATAGTTTTCCTCTTTTGGATATAGCTTATGTTTAAGGTAGTTTTTAAATATTTTTTTTAAAGAAAAGTTAGCGTAGTTTTCCTCCTTTAGATCTAGCTTATAATTCAGGTAGTTTTTGAATATTTTTTCAAATAAAAATTAGCAAAGTATAGTTTATTTAGCATGACATCACAAAATACTAAACTCAAAAAGGCAAGATAAAGTATAAGATAAACGTAAAATAAGATATAGATGAAACAAATGTTAGGCTGCATAAAATCAAAAACTGCATTGCCTATCATAAACACAAATGTCTAGTGAGAGCTTTTAAAGGTCGTTCTTTTCGTCTTTTAATTTGGTGAATCGCGATTTGAATTTTCTAAGGCGCACATGTCTTTCAGTTGCTTTTTTCTTAAGGAAAGGTCGCCAGAGTTTTTTTACGCAGCTCCTGCAGCATAATCTTTAACAAAATACTCTTTTGTATATCATTACATAGAAATAAACAAAAACCATATGCGTAAACAGAGATAAATTAGAACGCAAAAGTGCATAAAAAGCCTCGCTACTTTGCTATAGAAGAAGTGGATGACTAGATACAACTTTGTAAATTCGTGCACTACCTCAATGGATTAAGGTATTTTTCGAAAGTTTTTTAAAAGCATAAATAGCGTAGTCTTCCTCTTTTAAATCTAGCTTATGTCTAAGGCAGTTTTTGAATAGATTTTCAAAGAAAGGTTAGCGTACTTTTCCACTTTTAAGTTTAGCTTATGTAGCTTGACAAAACAACACACAAAAAGACAAGATAAAGTATCAGATAAACGTAAAATAAAATATAAATGAAACTAAAGTTAGGCTGCATAAAAAACAAACAACTTAATAATCTACTAGACATGTTTAAGTTGAATTAAGTAAAGTCCTTTGCGCAAATTTGGGTAAATAAGAGAGTAAAAATCCATAAAAAGAAGAAGTGGATGAGTAGATACAATTTTTTAAATTTGTGTGCTATCTCTATTGAATAAGGTAGTTTTCGAGAGTTTTTTCAAAGCAAAATTAGCGTAGTGTTCCTCTTTTAAATCTAGATTATCTCAAAAATAGATTTCGAATAGTTTTTCAAAGAAAGGTTAGCGCAGCTTTCCTCTTTTAACATTAGCTTATGTAGCTTGACATCACAGAACACAAAAAGATAAAATAAAATATAAGACAAACGTAAAATGAAAAATAGATGTAGCTAAAGTTAGGCAGCATAAAAAACCAACAACATAATAATCTACTAGGCATGTTTAAATTGAATTAAATAAAATCCTTTGCGCAAAAATAGGTATGTTAGAGAGTAAAAGCGCATAGAAAGCCTCGCTACTTTGCTGTGAAAGAAGTGGATGACTAGATACAACTTTTTAAAATCCTGTGCTATCTCTATCGATTAAGGTAGTTTTCGAAAGATTTTTCAAAGCAAAAATAGCGTAGTCTTTCTCTTTTAAATCTAGATTATGTCTAAGGTAGTTTTTGAACAGCTTTTCAAAGAAAGGTTAGCGTAGCTTTCCTCTTTTAAGTTTAGCTTATGTAGCTTGACATCACAAAACACAAAATTCAAAAAGACAAAATAAAATATAAGATAAACGTAAAATAAAATATAGATGAAGCTAAAGTTAGACTGCATAAAAAAACAACAACGTAATAACCTACTAGAATCTAATAAAACCCTATGCACAAATGTAGGTATGTTAGAGAGTAAAAGTGCATAAAAAGCCTCGCTACTTTGTTTAAGGTAGTTTTTGAATAGTTTTTCAAAGAAAGCTTAGCGTAGTTTTCCTCTTTAAAGTTTGGCTTATGTAGCTTGACATCACAAAACACAAAACACTAAAAGGAAAGGTAATATAAAAGTTAATCGTAAAATAAAATGTAGGTGAAATAAATGTTAGGCTGCATAAAAGAAAAAAAAAATCGTAACATAATAATCTTCTATATATGTTTGGATTGAATTAAATGAATTCCTTTGCGTAAATATAAGCAAACTAGTGAGAAAAAGTGCATAAAGAGCCTCGCTACTTTGCTGCAGAAGTAGTGGATGACTATATGCAATTTTTTAAAATCGTGTGCTATCTCTATCGATTAAGGTAGTTTTCGAAAGTTTTTTCAAAGTAAAAATAGTGTAGTTTTCCTCTTTTAAATCTAGCTTTTGTCTAGGGTAGTTTATGAATAGATTTTCAAAGAAAGGTTAGCGTAGCATTCCACTTTTAAGTTTAGCTTAAGTTGCTTGGCATCACAAAACTCAAAACTCAAAAAGAAAAGATAAAATATATGATAAACCTAAAACATAATATAGATGAAACTAAAGTTAGGCTGCATAAAAAACCAACAACATAATAATCTACTAGGCATGTTTAAATTGAATTAAATAAAATCCTTTGCGCAAATGTAGGTATGTTAGAGAGTAAAAGTGCATGAAAAGCCTCGCTACTTTGTTAAAGGTAGTTTTTGAATAGTTTTTCAAAGCAAGTTTAGCGTAGTTTTCCTCTTTTATGTTTAGACTATGTAGCTTGACATCACAGAACACAAAGCTCAAAAAGGCAAGATAAAATATAAGTTAATCGTAAAATATAGATGTAACAAAGTTTAGACTGCATAAAAAACCAACAACATAATAATCTACTAGGCATGTTTAAGTTGAATTAAATAATGTCCTTTGCGCAAATATAGGAAAGTTAGAGTAAAAATCCATAAAAAGCCTCGATACTTTGCTGAAGAAGAAGATGACTATATGCAACTTTTTAAAATTGTGAGCTATCTATATCGATTTAGGTCCTTTTTGAGTACTTTTTCAAAGAAAAGTTAGCGCAGTTTTCCCCTTTTAAGATTAGATTATGAAGCTTGACATAACAAAACACAAAACTAACAAAGGCAAGATAAAATATAAGGTAAACGCAATATAATGTATAGATGAAACTAAAGTTAGGCTGCATAAAACAAACGGGTAACAATACTCTTCTATGTATGTTTACATTGAGTTAAATAAAATCCTTTGCGCAAATATAGGTATGTTAGAGAATAAAAGTGCATAAAAAGCCTCAGTACTTTGCTGTAGAAGAAGTGGATGAGTAGATACAATTTTTTAAATTTGTGTGCTATCTCTATCGAATAAGTTAGTTTTCGAGAGTTTTTTCAAAGCAAAATTAGCGTAGTGTTCCTCTTTTAAATCTAGATTATCTCAAAAATAGATTTCGAATAGTTTTTCAAAGAAAGGTTAGCGCAGCTTTCCTCTTTTAACATTAGCTTATGTAGCTTGACATCACAGAACACAAAAAGATAAAATAAAATATAAGACAAACGTAAAATGAAAAATAGATGTAGCTAAAGTTAGGCTGCATAAAAAACCAACAACATAATAATCTACTAGGCATGTTTAAATTGAATTAAATAAAATCCTTTGCGCAAAAATAGGTATGTTAGAGAGTAAAAGCGCATAAAAAGCCTCGCTACTTTGTTAAAGGTAGTTTTTGAATAGTTTTTCAAAGACAGGTTAGCGTAAATTTCCTCTTTAAAGTTTAGCTTATGTAGCTTGACATCACAAAATATAAAACTCAAAAAGACAAGATAAAATATAAGATAAACGCAAAATAAAATATAGATGAAACTAAAGTTAGGCTGCATACAAAACCAACAACATAATATTCTACTAGTTATGTTTAAATTGAATTAAATAAAATCCTTTACGCAAATATAGGTAAGTTAGAGAGTAAAAGTGCATAAAAAGCTTTACTTTGCTGAAGAAGAAGATGAATAGATGCAACTTTTTAAATTCGTGAGCTATCTCTATCGGTGTAAGGTAGTTTTTGAACAATTTTTCAAAGAAAAGTTAGCCTAGTTTTCTTCTTTTAAGTTTAAATTATGTAGCTTGACATCACAAAATACAAAACTCAAAAAGACAAGATAAAATATAAGATAAACGCAAAATAAAATATAGATGAAACTAAAGTTAGGCTGCATACAAAACCAACAACATAATATTCTACTAGAAAAGTTAGCCTAGTTTCCTTCTTTTAAGTTTAGATTATGTAGCTTGACATCACAAAACACAAAAAGGCAAGATAAAATACAAGGTAAACGTAAAATAAAATAGAAGTCAAACAAAAGTTAGGTTGCATAAATACAAAAACTGCATTGCCAAAAATAGAATTTGTTGTCTAGAAAGACCTTTTAAACTTTGTTTCTTTCGTTTTTTGACTTAGTGAATCGCGATCTGGTTTTTCTTAGGCGCGCTTGTTTCTTAGTTGTTTTTTTTGTAAAGAAACTTTATTCAGACGTTTTTTTTTACGCAACTCCTTTAACATTATTTTTAACAAAGTATTCTTTTATACGTGTTTACATTGAAATAAAACCCTTTGCGTAAATAGAGATAAATTAGAGAGCAAAAGTACATAAAAAGCCTCGCTACTTTGCAGAAGAAGAATTGGATGGCAAGATTCGTGTGCTTTCTCTTTCGTTTAAGGTACTTCTTGAATATTTTTTCAAAGAAAAGTTAGCGTAGTTTTCCCCTTTTAAGTTTAGCTTACGCAGCTTGACATCACAAAACGCAAAAACCAATAAGGCATGATAAAATACAAGATAAACGTAAAATAAAATAGAAGTGAAACAAAAGTTAGACTGCATAAAAACAAAAAAAAAAAAAAAAACATAATATACTTCTATGTATGTTTACATTGATCTAAACAAAATCCTTTGTGTAAAGATATGAAAAAATAGAGAGTAAGAGTTCATAAAAAAGCCTCGCTATTTTGCTGAAGAAGAAATGGATGTCTAGATCTTTTAAAATAAGGAACTTTTTGATTTCTTTTTCCGAAAAATGGTTGGAGCAGTTTTCCTTTTTTAAATTTCACTTATGCAGTTTAACATCACAGGAAATATTATTTTGCTTTTTAACAAACTCTTAAAAACATCAGAAGTAATTCTAAATGCAACTCTATTAAAAGTTTTCACAGAATAACAAAACGACTTCTTTTTTTTTTTTTTAAAGATAAAAAAAAGTTTGAACTATCTTTAAATAAGAAATGTGAGAACAGTTTAACAGAACTTCTTGTTTATTATGTCTTTAGCGAAACAGATAAAAATATTTGCAAAAGCATAGATAAAACAAACTACACAAAAGGCCCATCTTTATTGCCAAACTGAACAAACTTATCTAAACTACATAAATGGTTTCACGATATTGCCATATTGAACAAACTTTTCTAAACTACCCTCTTTTTGAATTTTTAGCTTCATGTTTTTAATTTTGTCTTTAATATGGCTTTGGTAGGAGTACTTTTGCAAGACATGAATGAGCTTGTCACTGCTATGATTTGCCAAGATGCCAAGGTAATCTTTGTACGAGCAACTTGAGCTTACATCTGTAAACACGTCTTGCAAGATGTATGCCAACACCAAAGCTGCACATCGTGGAAAACTTCTGGTGTTGAACCATTCGTTGTGGCCAGGGCAAGCATTCAGCTCTTCAACTATTTCATCTAAAATTTTACAAACTCAAGTCATAACACAAAGTGATTAAATCAAATATTCATTTGGTTCTGAAGTAAGACAAGATTTATTCTGTTTTTTTATTTATTTTTTTTTTGTTGACCTTATTGTTTGCACTGATAGCAATAACTGGTTTTTGAAAGATTACCTAAATGGCATTGGCTAACTTCTGCTTTGTTTTCCTTTGTTCTTGGCTGAGTTGATCCTGAAATAAAATAAAACCATGTTCATTTTTCTAATTCATAAAAACCATCAACAGTTTCTAAGTGTTAGAGATGATAACAAGCTGTGCATGATTTCTAACGGTGATGTTTCTAACTTCATCATTAGAAATCGGGTAGACACAACTTTCTAAAAGTGCACTTAGCAATGATGGCTAGTTTTTGTTAACAGTTAACCATCTGAAATTGTGCAAGAAGAGGTTTGTGTTTATATATCTTTGTATAAATTAGGTTTTACATTACCGATGAGTTCTTGAGTGAAAGATGGCATTTCCAACTTGATTTTTTTTCTTCTTGGATCTTTTACTTCTAAAACATAATCAGTTTTAGTATCATTCACTTGTATAAACATTTAAGCAATCACAGAATTAGTCCTGCAACAAATACATACACACTTCTGTGTTGTTTTTTTGTTTTGTTTTGTTTTTTTTACAGCTCTAACAATAACAATAGGGCAAGGAGTTGATTTGGGCATTTTCATTTTTTGAAAGCGTGTTGAGATTTGCATAAAAATCAAAAATCAAAAATCAAAAAGAATTTACCTCTGGATGTAGAGGCAAGACTTTGGCTAAATAGGCTACCAACAGATTGAACAGCATAAGGTGAGAGCTGCTTTGCAAGAACAGTACCAGCCTGTTGGACAGGAACAGCTGAAACTGGATCAGATGAAAGAAACAAACTGGGTTTGGCCAATGTTTGCTGAAAAGCAACAAGGCTAGGAGTCAGAGGAACAGAAAAGACCTCTTTTGAAGGACAGAAAGCGACTTGCTGAGAAGGAGAAGCAGAAACAGGTTTGGCAACCACTTGCTCATTAAAGTAAACTGGAGAAAGTTTTGCATGGTGTTCAATAAAATCCGGTTCATCAGGAAATAATGTTAATGCAAGAGGAGAACAAGCTGTGCCAACAGGAACAGCTAGAGTCTGATCTACATCCATACAAACAGCTTGTTCGTTAGGAACTAGTTGTGCAAGAGCAGGGGATAGTTCAAGAACTGGACCAGCGATTGTTTGTTCAGATGGAACAGACGAAACAGGAGTTGAGGTAGGTTCACACAAGAAATCTACGGCATGGTCGTTGCTATCCTCTAAAGGAACATTGTTTTCTACAGCTGGAGAAAACGGAACCACTGTGGTACAGCTGAAAGTAGCAGCACATTCTTCAGAGTCAGAACCGGAGTCTAAATCTTCCTCAAAGATGTCCTCAACCTCATGAAAACCGTACTCCTCTGCATTAGTTTGGAGCCAGTCCATCACATCCTTCTCCTTCTTTGGTGGTCTCTCAGACTTTTCAACAGTCAAAGACTCTATGACTCCGAAGGACTGTCCGATGCCCAGGGCAAAGCGCAACTCCTCTGCAGCGTTCCACTGGGACACATAAAAGCTATCCATTGTGTTCCTGCTGTGCTTCATGTAGAGTGTAGCAAACCGCTCGCGATCTTCTTTGCTGTTGTTGGCAAAGTAAGTGGCTATCGAACCGCGAATGCAAGTGGGAGTAAGACGCTTCATGGGAATGTTTACTTGGCTTTTTCTGAAGCAGGACGTCAGGCAAGAGGAGATAGCAGAGGAACCCATCTGGTAAACAGGCACTCTAGTTGCACCGAGTGTCACACATTCGTCTTTGTTGGGTCTCATCGATGGAAAAAGGGGCCTGTAGCAGTCGCTCAACTCCAAAACAGTCTTGGTGTCTGCAGCCATGTAGTGAGAGTCGTTGACAAGAAGGTCTCTGTATCTCAGCAAATAAATATCGATCAACACTTTCAAGTCGTTCGGCACTAGAATGTTTTTGGCTCCGTACTTGTATGCTGTTTTGTAGCGCTCTTGCACAATGCAATATCCACACTCACTCTTCTCAGCAGCCATGTAGTCTCTAATGTTTAAAAGAGCAATGTTAGATTTTCTTAAACTGTTAATTACAGTGACAGAGAGCAGAAGATGGTTTCGTAGAGACACAGCATTGTCTCTAGTCGGTGTAAGAGACGGCTTTCTAATCGATTCCACTAACTGTCTTACGTATGCAGACATCTCTCTTTCGTTCAGCAAACTGACATTGATGATGTTGATGCATTTTTTGCTTTTCACAAGGCTCCTCCTCAAAGAACGAAAGGGCCTCAGCACTTTTTGTAACTCCTCCACCTTGCAGCGCAAACGTCGGATGGCCTCATGAGAAAGTCCGAAATAGACATTCCTGGCTTCACTGAAACGAAACAGGAGACAAAGGTAGACAAGGCGGTTGTACAACGTGTGACAAGACATGGCTTTTGTTTGGTCAAGTTCACTCAGCTTGGAATTGAGCTGAATGTTTTTAAAGTGCATGGAAAAGTATCTATCCTCCAAAACGTTGGAATTGGTGAGAGCGTTCGGGTGCAGCGTCAGCGTGCTGTCACAACATGTCAATATTTCAACAACTGCATTTTTGTAGATCTTTGCTTGTGACAAAGTGTTGTTGTTGGCTACCACAAGCCACTTTTCAAAATCTCTGAAGAGCTCATCTGCTGACTGGTAATAAAAGTGAAAAGCATCTTTGTCCAGCTGAAACAAGAGTCTCTTATCTTCTGTCAAGACGGAGGAGTTGGAAACCAAGTGCTTTAAGGAATTAAAATCAGAGTCTAGGACGGATTCGGTGTTCAGCTCTTTGTTTTCTACAGAGGTGCAGTGGTTTGCAGAAGGAGCCTCGGACGAACCAGCAACTGATGAGGGCAAGCTTAAAAGAGGATCAGAGGAAAGAACCGGAGAAGAAAAAGAGGAGGAAGGCCCAGGAGCAGAGGATGCAGAGCCTGATGCAGACGCTTGTTCAGCTACTGGCTTAATACCAAAGAAGGCAGGTCGAATAAATTGAGGGACATAGAGCTTGTCGTTGTCGTATCGCTTTGCCTCTGCAATCTTTTGTTTGATCGTCTTGGAATCGTAGAAATGAGTCTCTTTCAAGTGTATGTCCAGTCGGTCGTAATACTTCCAACATTGCAAACAGGGGTAAGGTTTTGGACAGCCGGACTTGCGTTCGAGACGAGCATGCTGAAACTTCCTGACCATTGCAGAGTAAAAGATGGAAGCTTCATCCAAAGTCCAAGAATGATCTTTTTTAGTCAAGTGTCTTTTAATGCTTGTGGAGGAATGTTTGCACAAAGGCATCGGACAGCTAACAGCGTACCTCTTCTTGGTACCATAGAAAGGTACAACCCTGTTTACGGAGCCACACGCTGCAACTAATGCGGCCCTGACTTTGTTTTTGAGCTTTAAGTCTCTCTGTTCTTGTGACTGCCTTCTTTTCTTTTTTTTCGCTTTAGAGTTCGGAGAAGGGGCAACAACAGTGTTGTTTTCTTGTGAAGAAGACATGTTCAGGTGTTTGTTTGCAACGGTTTATGCTAAAAAAAAGAAGACAGTTAGTGAGAGTGTTTTTCTTCTGCCTGCATCCTGGAATCCTGGAATGTTTACAACTGCAGGGAAGAGCTGTGTTTTTTCGAATCCTCTGCAAAAGAGAAAAAAGAAAGAAAAGAGAGCAACAAGAAGAAACAAAGTTTCCACTAGCAAATGAAAAAGAATGAGAGCAACTAGCATTACATGCATGGTGGCAGCAGTGATTGCTATTATGAGAAGGAGAATGAGAAAAAAAAAAAAAAAAAAGAAACAAATAAATAAAGAGATGGAGTTTGAGAGGATCTCGCAACCATATGACTCAAAGAAAGAAACTGTGTTGAAAAAAGGCAAGAGAGGGCAAATAGAACTTGCTAACAAGGACAAATGACAGACATAACTACAACAGTAACAACTCTCATTGCAAGCATAATAACAACAGCATCAGCATCACTGACTCAGAGAGTGTTGACATAACAAAAAAGAAAACAAAAGTACAAGCCAAGTGGGGGAACATTAACAAACACTCATTGCAACTATAACAACAACAACAACAACAGCAACAGCATCACTGACTCAGAGGGTATTGATAAAAAAAAACAAGCAAAACAAAAACAAACAAAAAAACAAATAAAAAAACAAAACAAGCAAATTGGGTGAACAGTAACAACTCTCATTGCAAGCATAATAACAACAACAGCATCAGCATCAGCATCACTGACTCAGAGAGTGTTGACAAAATAAAATAGACAATAAGCAAGCAAAGTGGGTGAACAGTAACAACTCTCACTGCAAGCATAATAACAACAACAGCATCAGCATCAGCATCACTGACTCAGAGAGTGTTGATAAAATAAAACAGATTATAAACAAACAAAGTGGGTGAACAGTAACAGCTCTCATTGAAAGCATAATAACAACAACAGCATCACTAACTCAGAGGATATATAAAAAAACAAACAAACAAACAAACAAAACAAAAACAAAAAAAAAACAAGCAAAGTGGCTGAACAGTAACAGCTATCATTGCAAGTAAAATAACAACAACAGCATCAGCAACATCATCACTGACTCAGAGAGTGGTGATAAAATAAAACAGATTAAAAAACAAGCAAAGTGGCTAAACAGTAACAACTATAAATACAAGTAAAATGACAAAAGCAGCAACAGCATCACTAACTCGCAGGGTGTTGATAAAAAAAAAAGCAACAAACAAATAAAGCAAGCAAAGTGGGTGAACATTAACACTCATTGCAACTATAATAACACCAACAGCAACAGCATCAGTGACTCAAAGGGTGTTGATAAACAAAAACAAAGGCACAAACAAAACAAGCAGAGTGGGTGAACATTAACAACACTTATTGCAAGCATAATAACAACAACAGCATCAGCATCACTGACTCAGAGAGTGTTGATAAAATAAAATAGATTATAAACATGCCAAGTTTGTGAACATTAACAAACACTCATTGCAACTATAACAACGACTACAGCAACAGCATCACTTACTCAGAGAGTGTTGAGAAAAAAAACAACAAAAAAAACAAAAACAAAACAAAACAGAAAACAGAAGTACAAGCCAAGGGGGGGAACATTAACAAACACTCATTGCAACTATAACAACAACAACAGCAACAGCATCACTTACTCAGAGGATATTGATAAAAAAAACAAACAAACAAACAAACAAAACAAGCAAAGTGGCTGAACAGTAACAGCTATCATTGCAAGTAAAATAACAACAACAGCATCAGCAACATCATCACTGACTCAGAGAGTGGTGATAAAATAAAACAGATTAAAAAACAAGCAAAGTGGCTGAACAGTAACAACTATAAATACAAGTAAAATGACAAAAGCAGCAACAGCATCACTAACTCGCAGGGTGTTGATAAAAAAAAAAAGCAACAAACAAACAAAGCAAGCAAAGTGGGTGAACATTAACACTCATTGCAACTATAATAACACCAACAGCAACAGCATCAGTGACTCAAAGGGTGTTGATAAACAAAAACAAAAGCACAAACAAAACAAGCAAAGTGGGTGAACATTAGCAACACTTATTGCAAGCACAATAACAACAACAGCATCAGCATCACTGACTCAGAGAGTGTTGATAAAACAAAATAGATTATAAACAAGCCAAGTTGGTGAACATTAACAAACACTCATTGCAACTGTAATAAGAACAACAGCAACAGCATCACTGACACAAAGGGTGTTGATAAACAAAAACAAAAACACAAGCAAAGTGGGTGAACATTAACAACACTCATTGCAACTATAACAACAACAACAGCAACAGCATCACTGGCTCAAAGGGTGTTGATAAAATAAAGAAATAAAAACAAAACAAGCAAAGTGGGTGAACAGTAACAACTCCCATTGCAAGCATAATAACGACAACAGCAACAGCAACACCATCACTGACTCAGAGAGTGTTGATAAAATAAAATAGATTATAAACAAGCCAAGTTGGTGAACATTAACAAACACTCATTGCAACTATAACAACGACTACAGCAACAGCATCACTTACTCAGAGAGTGTTGAGAAAAAAAAAACAAAAACAAAAAAAAAACAAAACAAAACAGAAAACAAAAGTACAAGCCAAGTGGGGGAACATTAACAAACACTCATTGCAACTGTAACAACAACAACAGCAACAGCATCACTTACTCAGAGAGTGTTTATAAATAAAACAAAAAACAAAAACAAGAAACAAAAATACAAGCCAAGTGGGTGATTACTAACAGCGCTAACAGCAGCAACAACAGTGTCTTTAGAAACAACAAACAAGTACAACAGCAACAACTGCTTTTACAGAGTATAACAATAACAACAACATGGCACTAACAACAACAAAAGGGTTGGAATAAAAACCTGTAGGCAAAAGGAGAGCTGCATTCAGACAAGATCGATTACAAAGAGGCTCTTCTTTAGGACAGAGGAGAAACTGCTTTTGAGGGACAGAGGGACTTTTGTTGTTGTGGTTGTTGTTGTTGTTGTGCAGAAACCAACAAACTTTTATTGAACCGAATATAACCGAATATAACCGAAAGTCTTGTTTGCTTCTGTTTTGTGCCATCAAGAAGGGAAAACAAAACATCACAAAACAAACGAAGCAAACGAAACAAACAAACAAACAAACGAACGAAACAAACAAACAAAAAAAAAAAAATTAAAAAAATTAACAAACAAACAAACAAACAAACAAGCAAACAAACAAAAACAAATAAGAAAAACAGAAAACGCAGTACCGAAACCTCGCCATTTTTTATCCTTCCTCAAGCTTTCTCTGGGCGCCAAAGACCGAGAAAGTTGAGCAAACGTGACGTTGAGGGGGGGGAGGGGGGTACTTAAGGACAGCAGACCGACCAATGGCACGCTTAGGAGAGACCCACGTGAATGCTACATTTTCTTTCTATGTACGCTGAATCCGCTCAAAGTCTGGAATTTCCAGCATTCACGTGTCATCACTCCAGCCACCAGATTGGCCCACACTTTGCACACTTTCAAGACTAGAAACTCACTTGTGCTCAATTTGAGCAAAAAAAAAAAAAAACTAAGTCTCGCATGGCGACAACTTTTCCAAAAGCAAACAAAGGCAAACGAAGGCAAACGAAGAAAAAACAAAAACAAATAAACAAAAACAAAACCGAATAGGGAGAGAGAGAGTGAGTCGACTCATTTCTTTCGACTGCCTTAAACGAGAAGTCTAAAACGTTTAAAAGTTGAAAACTAAGTTTTTTAAATGAACTGCACCGAAAAAACTTTACGACAGTTTAGCTGGTTAAAAACGCAGAGGAAAATATTTTATAAAATTTAAGCGTTCTAAAGATGTCCATTTTTGTTTTTGTTTTTTTTATTTTGGTTTGTTTCTGGCTTGTTTCTTTCTTTAAATTCTAGCGATCGAGCATATTTGAACGGTTTCATCAACCTGTCGGCGCACGTGCTCGAGAGCTAGAACTTTGATTGCTTTTGTTGTTGAGAATTGAGAATGTCCGAGCAGGTTTTTTTATCGATTTCATCGCTTGTGGCGAGGCAAAAATCAAAACGCTTTTTGGACGAAAGAAAAGAGATTAAAAGGAAAAAAGAGAAGAAAAAAAAAACAAAAAAATAGGTTATGTGTTATGAACATTTATTTTCTCACGCGATGACGTCTAGTTTTGTTAGAGTAATTAAAATATGGTATCAAGTTTGTAATTTCTATCTTATTTTTAGTTACGGATAATTGCCAATTATGTCACGTTTAGTATACACAACGCTGTTTTCTTAATAGCAATATGATACAAACAAGTTATAAAAAAAAAAGCGTTCGCTCGATCTTCCTTAGTCAGTTGAACAAAAAGAAATTTTCACAACATATGATTGATTTGGTTGTCCTAGCAAGCTGTTTTAGCAAACGACTAGAGGTTGCAACTGTTGTTCATTGAAAACGAAAAATCTAGCGTCAGCAAGAAATTTTTGAATACATAATGTACACAAAAGTGGCACTTACAAATGAAAATGTAAAAAAAAACTGTTTACCTTGATGCCAGACTCGCAGAGATGTTGTCGCTCGTTGCTATCGACTGCGAACAGCTTTGTTGTTTTTCGAAGTGCCTCTTCATTCTACTTATAGCCGAAGTTTTGGCTTCGAAAAAAAATACGAACGTCGTTAAGCTCAACGAGCTGCTTTAATTGTTGTTCGTGCGAAAACGAAATGCTTAAAACGGATAAAAGTGTTGGCGTAATTACACTTTTCGACCGCGATGCAGTTTGTCAACTCTAGCGTACTTTTTTGGCTCGTGGAGCAAAAGCCTCATGATAATAGCAAAGGCTTAAAATGTCTTAACATGTCAGCAAAGGCTTAATATGCTTAATAAACTGTGGTTAAGCTTTTGCGGTGCAGTTCATTTACAACTTAATTTGCAACTTGCTGGCACAAGCAAACGTTTATGACTTCTCGTTTAAGACAGTTGAGCGAAATCAGTCGACTCACTCATTCTCCCTTTTCTGTTTTGTTTTTGTTTTGTTTTTTTGTTTTTGTTTTTGTTTTTGTTTGTTTTTTTTTTTTCTTTGTTTGTCTTTTGTTTAAAATGTAAAAAACTCGAAAGGAAAGTTGTTGCTTTGTTTGCTTATTGAAAGTTTTCGCCAGTTGCAAGACTTAGTTTTGTTTTTGTTTACTTATTAAAATATCGAGGAAAATATTTGAGGACATCGCATTCTAATGGTGCCTTTATAACAACATCTAACGATTTAACGTTTAATGTTGTGCTCAAAAAAAAAATTCCTTTTATATCTCTCAATGGTCTCCAACGATAAAACTGCCGACCAATCGCAACGATTAAACAGCCAACCAATGGCAGCTCAATGGTCTCCAAACAAGAGACTGCCGACCAATGGCAGCTCAGTGGTTTGAGAAGTGAGATCATTCGATTTCCTTTTATTATCTCCAGTTTGAACTAGTGCTTGGCTTGTGGTGCAGAAACTAAAACTTCCCGTTTTTGTATTTTGTTTTGAATTTCTTTGCTTTGAGCTTTTTAATCGATCGATAGCTTTAGGAGAAAAGAAGAAACCCCTCTGACGAAGTCTTGGCTTTTTTAAAAACGCTCAAATTTTGGCAAACAAATCTCATACGAAACGCTACTTTGATGTCAAGCTTTCGTTACTCCCTACTCCCTTCTAGCGGAGGGCGGCAAAAAGGTGTTGCATCCTAGAGCTAAAAGTGAGGAGGGAAGCAAGTTTTTTTTTCGTTTTGTTTGCTTTTTTATGTTTTTTGTTTTTTTGAGGGGGGAGAGTTAGAGGGTAAGGGGGTTAGGATTAGAGGGGGTTGGGGTTACGGTTTGGAAACCTGGGGACGAGGATATCAAGCAGGAGTTTAGTGTTAAGGTTAAAGGGCCCACGAGGGGCGTCCTTCAATTGTAAAATGCCTTTAGACGCACGTGTCTAGTCGTCTCGTTGCATCGACCTAGAGGAGTTTTCTGATAGATCTTGCGCTTTGGGCTCAGTTAATCGGTCTGTATCCATTGTAAACACGGTGTCTGCCGTTAGAAAATCGTTAACCAGGCGTTTGTGAGCTTTAACAACCATCCCTTTGAGTTTAAAACGAACGTTTCTTCAAAAGCCACTCGAGATGGAGGTACTCACGGAGGTTTGTTACGGTAACAACCCTGTGGTTTGCCATCTTCTTTCTTTCCGCAGCGTCGCAAACGCATCGGCCGGTCTCTTAGGTGACGAAAAAACGTCTGATCTCTCGACTGGAATGCTTAACGTACTAAGATTAGTAGAGTTAGTACTAAGAGTTGCATCTGGCCGCCGTAATTTTCTTCGATGATGTCTTGAAAATTTCGTGACGTCGTTTTCAAACCTCTAGGGTCGATTTTAACCTTCGACCTTAAAGTCGATTTTAGCCTTCGGTGTGGCTCTGTACAACTTTTGCGGTGAAAAAGCTTGCGCGGAGTCTACAGTTGTATTTAGCCGACAGACGCTGGCAACGCAGAAACAGAATGACTCTTGGGCGGCGCAAACCGAGCGTTCAGCAAATTTCTAGCATTTTACGTCAAAGCGGACAATCTGCACGACAAATAAAGCTAACTTTCTCGTTGCAACAGTTAGTCACTGGATCGTTGGACGAGTGTGTACAGCTGTTTTGCGTCGAAAGCCGACCGGTGGTCGGATGCGACTCTTCTTTTCATTCGAAAATCAGAACCTGGCCATCAGTCGTGTATCACCATCGAATGCTTAATGTAGTGATTTCTCGAAACGACAAAAGCTTGTAAAACAAACAGCTTCGCTGTACTGTTGCCTAATATGTTAACGGATGGCCAGGAACAACCTTGGTCTGTAATGAATGAGTTCGTTTTTCCATTCGAGGCACTAATTACTGCAGTTTTAAAAGTCACCTAAAGTATAAGCTCATCTCTCCATTCAAGAAAAACAAGCATCAGAGTTTCGGAAAGTTTGCATGCACGACACCACCATCGATGATACTTAAACAAACAGAAAATGAATTGCAAAACAGAACCACTGAATTGCAAAACATAACAACGGACAGCTTGTAAAATGCATGGTGATGAGCTTCTTCAATCCAATCAAGGAACCAAGCATCACAGTTTCGGCAATGGTGCATGTGCAAATCAGCAAACTGTGATACTTAATCAAACAACTTCACTGTTTTGCTTAGTTTAAGAACGGATGGCTAAGAACAACCTCGTTAGTGAGTATGAAGTCATCTCTTCATTCCAGGAATTAATAATAATCAGAGTTTTAGAAGTCTCTTACGTGCGATACTACTATCAACGGTACTTAATCAAACAGCCTCTCAGAATGGCCTAGTTTGAGAACGGAAGGCTAGGAACAACCTTAGTAGTGAGTCATCAGTTCAACTTTTCATTCAAGGAATTAAGCATCTAAAATCTGAAAAATAAAAAGAAGAGCTCTTTGTTAGAAGTTCTTATTTTTATTTTTCCTCAACTTCTATTTCTTTTCTTTTTTTACTTTTTTTTTTTTAATGATAGTTTTTCTTTTTTTTTATCTATTTTGTTCGTTTAAATTAATACAACAGGCGTTTTAGGTCGTTTCTGTAACATTATTTAACACTTTAAATTGTAATAAATATTTGAACAGAAGAAAATCCCTTTCGTAACGTTAAAATGTCATAAGAACATTTCATCTTTACCAAATACGCTTGTAAAAATAGTTTCACTTTTAAAGTTTGTTGTATATGTCTTTTAATTTAGTGAATCGCAATTTGGATTTTCTTAGGCGCACATCTACTTTAGTTGCTTTTTCTTAAAGAAAGGTCACCAGAGTTTTCTTACACAGCCCCTGCAGCATAATCTTTAACAAAATACTCTTTTGAAAAGTTTTACATTGAAATAAACAAAAGCCATTTGCGTAAGTAGAGATAACTTAGAGAATAAAAAGTGCATAAACGCCTCGCTACTTTGATGAAGAAGAAACGGATGACTAAATGCAACTTTTTAATTTCGTGTGCTATCTCTTTCGATTAAGGTACTTTTTGAATATTTTTTCAAAGAAATGTTAGCGTAGTTTTCCTTTTTTAAATTTAAATCATGTTTAAAGGTAGTTTTTGAATGTTTTTTCAAAGAAATGTTAGCGTAGTTTTCATCTATTAAATTTAAATCATGTTTAAAGGTAGTTTTTGAATGTTTTTTCAAAGAAATGTTAGCGTAGTTTTCATCTATTAAATCTAAATCATGTTTAAAGGTAGTTTTCGAATATTTTTTCAAAGAATTGTTAGCGTAGTTTTCCTCTTTTAGATCTAGCTTATGTTTAAGGTAGTTTTTGAGTATTTTTTCAAAGAAAAGTTAGCGTAGTTTTCCTCTTTTAGATCTAGCTTATGTTTAAGGTAGTTTTTGAGTATTTTTTCAAAGAAAAGTTAGCGTAGTTTTCCTCTTTTAGATCTAGCTTATGTTTAAGGTAGTTTTTAAATATTTTTTTAAAGAAAAGTTAGCATAGTTTTCCTCTTTTGGATATAGCTTATGTTTAAGGTAGTTTTTAAATATTTTTTTTAAAGAAAAGTTAGCGTAGTTTTCCTCCTTTAGATCTAGCTTATAATTCAGGTAGTTTTTGAATATTTTTTCAAATAAAAATTAGCAAAGTATAGTTTATTTAGCATGACATCACAAAATACTAAACTCAAAAAGGCAAGATAAAGTATAAGATAAACGTAAAATAAGATATAGATGAAACAAATGTTAGGCTGCATAAAATCAAAAACTGCATTGCCTATCATAAACACAAATGTCTAGTGAGAGCTTTTAAAGGTCGTTCTTTTCGTCTTTTAATTTGGTGAATCGCGATTTGAATTTTCTAAGGCGCACATGTCTTTCAGTTGCTTTTTTCTTAAGGAAAGGTCGCCAGAGTTTTTTTACGCAGCTCCTGCAGCATAATCTTTAACAAAATACTCTTTTGTATATCATTACATAGAAATAAACAAAAACCATATGCGTAAACAGAGATAAATTAGAACGCAAAAGTGCATAAAAAGCCTCGCTACTTTGCTATAGAAGAAGTGGATGACTAGATACAACTTTGTAAATTCGTGCACTACCTCAATGGATTAAGGTATTTTTCGAAAGTTTTTTAAAAGCATAAATAGCGTAGTCTTCCTCTTTTAAATCTAGCTTATGTCTAAGGCAGTTTTTGAATAGATTTTCAAAGAAAGGTTAGCGTACTTTTCCACTTTTAAGTTTAGCTTATGTAGCTTGACAAAACAACACACAAAAAGACAAGATAAAGTATCAGATAAACGTAAAATAAAATATAAATGAAACTAAAGTTAGGCTGCATAAAAAACAAACAACTTAATAATCTACTAGACATGTTTAAGTTGAATTAAGTAAAGTCCTTTGCGCAAATTTGGGTAAATAAGAGAGTAAAAATCCATAAAAAGAAGAAGTGGATGAGTAGATACAATTTTTTAAATTTGTGTGCTATCTCTATTGAATAAGGTAGTTTTCGAGAGTTTTTTCAAAGCAAAATTAGCGTAGTGTTCCTCTTTTAAATCTAGATTATCTCAAAAATAGATTTCGAATAGTTTTTCAAAGAAAGGTTAGCGCAGCTTTCCTCTTTTAACATTAGCTTATGTAGCTTGACATCACAGAACACAAAAAGATAAAATAAAATATAAGACAAACGTAAAATGAAAAATAGATGTAGCTAAAGTTAGGCAGCATAAAAAACCAACAACATAATAATCTACTAGGCATGTTTAAATTGAATTAAATAAAATCCTTTGCGCAAAAATAGGTATGTTAGAGAGTAAAAGCGCATAGAAAGCCTCGCTACTTTGCTGTGAAAGAAGTGGATGACTAGATACAACTTTTTAAAATCCTGTGCTATCTCTATCGATTAAGGTAGTTTTCGAAAGATTTTTCAAAGCAAAAATAGCGTAGTCTTTCTCTTTTAAATCTAGATTATGTCTAAGGTAGTTTTTGAACAGCTTTTCAAAGAAAGGTTAGCGTAGCTTTCCTCTTTTAAGTTTAGCTTATGTAGCTTGACATCACAAAACACAAAATTCAAAAAGACAAAATAAAATATAAGATAAACGTAAAATAAAATATAGATGAAGCTAAAGTTAGACTGCATAAAAAAACAACAACGTAATAACCTACTAGAATCTAATAAAACCCTATGCACAAATGTAGGTATGTTAGAGAGTAAAAGTGCATAAAAAGCCTCGCTACTTTGTTTAAGGTAGTTTTTGAATAGTTTTTCAAAGAAAGCTTAGCGTAGTTTTCCTCTTTAAAGTTTGGCTTATGTAGCTTGACATCACAAAACACAAAACACTAAAAGGAAAGGTAATATAAAAGTTAATCGTAAAATAAAATGTAGGTGAAATAAATGTTAGGCTGCATAAAAGAAAAAAAAAATCGTAACATAATAATCTTCTATATATGTTTGGATTGAATTAAATGAATTCCTTTGCGTAAATATAAGCAAACTAGTGAGAAAAAGTGCATAAAGAGCCTCGCTACTTTGCTGCAGAAGTAGTGGATGACTATATGCAATTTTTTAAAATCGTGTGCTATCTCTATCGATTAAGGTAGTTTTCGAAAGTTTTTTCAAAGTAAAAATAGTGTAGTTTTCCTCTTTTAAATCTAGCTTTTGTCTAGGGTAGTTTATGAATAGATTTTCAAAGAAAGGTTAGCGTAGCATTCCACTTTTAAGTTTAGCTTAAGTTGCTTGGCATCACAAAACTCAAAACTCAAAAAGAAAAGATAAAATATATGATAAACCTAAAACATAATATAGATGAAACTAAAGTTAGGCTGCATAACTCTCTCAACAACATAATAATCTACTAGGCATGTTTAAATTGAATTAAATAAAATCCTTTGCGCAAATGTAGGTATGTTAGAGAGTAAAAGTGCATGAAAAGCCTCGCTACTTTGTTAAAGGTAGTTTTTGAATAGTTTTTCAAAGCAAGTTTAGCGTAGTTTTCCTCTTTTATGTTTAGACTATGTAGCTTGACATCACAGAACACAAAGCTCAAAAAGGCAAGATAAAATATAAGTTAATCGTAAAATATAGATGTAACAAAGTTTAGACTGCATAAAAAACCAACAACATAATAATCTACTAGGCATGTTTAAGTTGAATTAAATAATGTCCTTTGCGCAAATATAGGAAAGTTAGAGTAAAAATCCATAAAAAGCCTCGATACTTTGCTGAAGAAGAAGATGACTATATGCAACTTTTTAAAATTGTGAGCTATCTATATCGATTTAGGTCCTTTTTGAGTACTTTTTCAAAGAAAAGTTAGCGCAGTTTTCCCCTTTTAAGATTAGATTATGAAGCTTGACATAACAAAACACAAAACTAACAAAGGCAAGATAAAATATAAGGTAAACGCAATATAATGTATAGATGAAACTAAAGTTAGGCTGCATAAAACAAACGGGTAACAATACTCTTCTATGTATGTTTACATTGAGTTAAATAAAATCCTTTGCGCAAATATAGGTATGTTAGAGAATAAAAGTGCATAAAAAGCCTCAGTACTTTGCTGTAGAAGAAGTGGATGAGTAGATACAATTTTTTAAATTTGTGTGCTATCTCTATCGAATAAGTTAGTTTTCGAGAGTTTTTTCAAAGCAAAATTAGCGTAGTGTTCCTCTTTTAAATCTAGATTATCTCAAAAATAGATTTCGAATAGTTTTTCAAAGAAAGGTTAGCGCAGCTTTCCTCTTTTAACATTAGCTTATGTAGCTTGACATCACAGAACACAAAAAGATAAAATAAAATATAAGACAAACGTAAAATGAAAAATAGATGTAGCTAAAGTTAGGCTGCATAAAAAACCAACAACATAATAATCTACTAGGCATGTTTAAATTGAATTAAATAAAATCCTTTGCGCAAAAATAGGTATGTTAGAGAGTAAAAGCGCATAAAAAGCCTCGCTACTTTGTTAAAGGTAGTTTTTGAATAGTTTTTCAAAGACAGGTTAGCGTAAATTTCCTCTTTAAAGTTTAGCTTATGTAGCTTGACATCACAAAATATAAAACTCAAAAAGACAAGATAAAATATAAGATAAACGCAAAATAAAATATAGATGAAACTAAAGTTAGGCTGCATACAAAACCAACAACATAATATTCTACTAGTTATGTTTAAATTGAATTAAATAAAATCCTTTACGCAAATATATGTAAGTTAGAGAGTAAAAGTGCATAAAAAGCTTTACTTTGCTGAAGAAGAAGATGAATAGATGCAACTTTTTAAATTCGTGAGCTATCTCTATCGGTGTAAGGTAGTTTTT
This sequence comes from Hydra viridissima, assembly GCF_058129835.1. Taxonomy (NCBI): domain Eukaryota; kingdom Metazoa; phylum Cnidaria; class Hydrozoa; order Anthoathecata; family Hydridae; genus Hydra; species Hydra viridissima. The sequence continues at coordinate 27,253,388 of NW_028324301.1, forward strand.
GAACAATTTTTCAAAGAAAAGTTAGCCTAGTTTTCTTCTTTTAAGTTTAAATTATGTAGCTTGACATCACAAAATACAAAACTCAAAAAGACAAGATAAAATATAAGATAAACGCAAAATAAAATATAGATGAAACTAAAGTTAGGCTGCATACAAAACCAACAACATAATATTCTACTAGAAAAGTTAGCCTAGTTTCCTTCTTTTAAGTTTAGATTATGTAGCTTGACATCACAAAACACAAAAAGGCAAGATAAAATACAAGGTAAACGTAAAATAAAATAGAAGTCAAACAAAAGTTAGGTTGCATAAATACAAAAACTGCATTGCCAAAAATAGAATTTGTTGTCTAGAAAGACCTTTTAAACTTTGTTTCTTTCGTTTTTTGACTTAGTGAATCGCGATCTGGTTTTTCTTAGGCGCGCTTGTTTCTTAGTTGTTTTTTTTGTAAAGAAACTTTATTCAGACGTTTTTTTTTACGCAACTCCTTTAACATTATTTTTAACAAAGTATTCTTTTATACGTGTTTACATTGAAATAAAACCCTTTGCGTAAATAGAGATAAATTAGAGAGCAAAAGTACATAAAAAGCCTCGCTACTTTGCAGAAGAAGAATTGGATGGCAAGATTCGTGTGCTTTCTCTTTCGTTTAAGGTACTTCTTGAATATTTTTTCAAAGAAAAGTTAGCGTAGTTTTCCCCTTTTAAGTTTAGCTTACGCAGCTTGACATCACAAAACGCAAAAACCAATAAGGCATGATAAAATACAAGATAAACGTAAAATAAAATAGAAGTGAAACAAAAGTTAGACTGCATAAAAACAAAAAAAAAAAAAAAAACATAATATACTTCTATGTATGTTTACATTGATCTAAACAAAATCCTTTGTGTAAAGATATGAAAAAATAGAGAGTAAGAGTTCATAAAAAAGCCTCGCTATTTTGCTGAAGAAGAAATGGATGTCTAGATCTTTTAAAATAAGGAACTTTTTGATTTCTTTTTCCGAAAAATGGTTGGAGCAGTTTTCCTTTTTTAAATTTCACTTATGCAGTTTAACATCACAGGAAATATTATTTTGCTTTTTAACAAACTCTTAAAAACATCAGAAGTAATTCTAAATGCAACTCTATTAAAAGTTTTCACAGAATAACAAAACGACTTCTTTTTTTTTTTTTTAAAGATAAAAAAAAGTTTGAACTATCTTTAAATAAGAAATGTGAGAACAGTTTAACAGAACTTCTTGTTTATTATGTCTTTAGCGAAACAGATAAAAATATTTGCAAAAGCATAGATAAAACAAACTACACAAAAGGCCCATCTTTATTGCCAAACTGAACAAACTTATCTAAACTACATAAATGGTTTCACGATATTGCCATATTGAACAAACTTTTCTAAACTACCCTCTTTTTGAATTTTTAGCTTCATGTTTTTAATTTTGTCTTTAATATGGCTTTGGTAGGAGTACTTTTGCAAGACATGAATGAGCTTGTCACTGCTATGATTTGCCAAGATGCCAAGGTAATCTTTGTACGAGCAACTTGAGCTTACATCTGTAAACACGTCTTGCAAGATGTATGCCAACACCAAAGCTGCACATCGTGGAAAACTTCTGGTGTTGAACCATTCGTTGTGGCCAGGGCAAGCATTCAGCTCTTCAACTATTTCATCTAAAATTTTACAAACTCAAGTCATAACACAAAGTGATTAAATCAAATATTCATTTGGTTCTGAAGTAAGACAAGATTTATTCTGTTTTTTTATTTATTTTTTTTTTGTTGACCTTATTGTTTGCACTGATAGCAATAACTGGTTTTTGAAAGATTACCTAAATGGCATTGGCTAACTTCTGCTTTGTTTTCCTTTGTTCTTGGCTGAGTTGATCCTGAAATAAAATAAAACCATGTTCATTTTTCTAATTCATAAAAACCATCAACAGTTTCTAAGTGTTAGAGATGATAACAAGCTGTGCATGATTTCTAACGGTGATGTTTCTAACTTCATCATTAGAAATCGGGTAGACACAACTTTCTAAAAGTGCACTTAGCAATGATGGCTAGTTTTTGTTAACAGTTAACCATCTGAAATTGTGCAAGAAGAGGTTTGTGTTTATATATCTTTGTATAAATTAGGTTTTACATTACCGATGAGTTCTTGAGTGAAAGATGGCATTTCCAACTTGATTTTTTTTCTTCTTGGATCTTTTACTTCTAAAACATAATCAGTTTTAGTATCATTCACTTGTATAAACATTTAAGCAATCACAGAATTAGTCCTGCAACAAATACATACACACTTCTGTGTTGTTTTTTTGTTTTGTTTTGTTTTTTTTACAGCTCTAACAATAACAATAGGGCAAGGAGTTGATTTGGGCATTTTCATTTTTTGAAAGCGTGTTGAGATTTGCATAAAAATCAAAAATCAAAAATCAAAAAGAATTTACCTCTGGATGTAGAGGCAAGACTTTGGCTAAATAGGCTACCAACAGATTGAACAGCATAAGGTGAGAGCTGCTTTGCAAGAACAGTACCAGCCTGTTGGACAGGAACAGCTGAAACTGGATCAGATGAAAGAAACAAACTGGGTTTGGCCAATGTTTGCTGAAAAGCAACAAGGCTAGGAGTCAGAGGAACAGAAAAGACCTCTTTTGAAGGACAGAAAGCGACTTGCTGAGAAGGAGAAGCAGAAACAGGTTTGGCAACCACTTGCTCATTAAAGTAAACTGGAGAAAGTTTTGCATGGTGTTCAATAAAATCCGGTTCATCAGGAAATAATGTTAATGCAAGAGGAGAACAAGCTGTGCCAACAGGAACAGCTAGAGTCTGATCTACATCCATACAAACAGCTTGTTCGTTAGGAACTAGTTGTGCAAGAGCAGGGGATAGTTCAAGAACTGGACCAGCGATTGTTTGTTCAGATGGAACAGACGAAACAGGAGTTGAGGTAGGTTCACACAAGAAATCTACGGCATGGTCGTTGCTATCCTCTAAAGGAACATTGTTTTCTACAGCTGGAGAAAACGGAACCACTGTGGTACAGCTGAAAGTAGCAGCACATTCTTCAGAGTCAGAACCGGAGTCTAAATCTTCCTCAAAGATGTCCTCAACCTCATGAAAACCGTACTCCTCTGCATTAGTTTGGAGCCAGTCCATCACATCCTTCTCCTTCTTTGGTGGTCTCTCAGACTTTTCAACAGTCAAAGACTCTATGACTCCGAAGGACTGTCCGATGCCCAGGGCAAAGCGCAACTCCTCTGCAGCGTTCCACTGGGACACATAAAAGCTATCCATTGTGTTCCTGCTGTGCTTCATGTAGAGTGTAGCAAACCGCTCGCGATCTTCTTTGCTGTTGTTGGCAAAGTAAGTGGCTATCGAACCGCGAATGCAAGTGGGAGTAAGACGCTTCATGGGAATGTTTACTTGGCTTTTTCTGAAGCAGGACGTCAGGCAAGAGGAGATAGCAGAGGAACCCATCTGGTAAACAGGCACTCTAGTTGCACCGAGTGTCACACATTCGTCTTTGTTGGGTCTCATCGATGGAAAAAGGGGCCTGTAGCAGTCGCTCAACTCCAAAACAGTCTTGGTGTCTGCAGCCATGTAGTGAGAGTCGTTGACAAGAAGGTCTCTGTATCTCAGCAAATAAATATCGATCAACACTTTCAAGTCGTTCGGCACTTTTTGGCTCCGTACTTGTATGCTGTTTTGTAGCGCTCTTGCACAATGCAATATCCACACTCACTCTTCTCAGCAGCCATGTAGTCTCTAATGTTTAAAAGAGCAATGTTAGATTTTCTTAAACTGTTAATTACAGTGACAGAGAGCAGAAGATGGTTTCGTAGAGACACAGCATTGTCTCTAGTCGGTGTAAGAGACGGCTTTCTAATCGATTCCACTAACTGTCTTACGTATGCAGACTTGCCATATTCGTTCAGCAAACTGACATTGATGATGTTGATGCATTTTTTGCTTTTCACAAGGCTCCTCCTCAAAGAACGAAAGGGCCTCAGCACTTTTTGTAACTCCTCCACCTTGCAGCGCAAACGTCGGATGGCCTCATGAGAAAGTCCGAAATAGACATTCCTGGCTTCACTGAAACGAAACAGGAGACAAAGGTAGACAAGGCGGTTGTACAACGTGTGACAAGACATGGCTTTTGTTTGGTCAAGTTCACTCAGCTTGGAATTGAGCTGAATGTTTTAAAGTGCATGGAAAAGTATCTATCCTCCAAAACGTTGGAATTGGTGAGAGCGTTCGGGTGCAGCGTCAGCGTGCTGTCACAACATGTCAATATTTCAACAACTGCATTTTTGTAGATCTTTGCTTGTGACAAAGTGTTGTTGTTGGCTACCACAAGCCACTTTTCAAAATCTCTGAAGAGCTCATCTGCTGACTGGTAATAAAAGTGAAAAGCATCTTTGTCCAGCTGAAACAAGAGTCTCTTATCTTCTGTCAAGACGGAGGAGTTGGAAACCAAGTGCTTTAAGGAATTAAAATCAGAGTCTAGGACGGATTCGGTGTTCAGCTCTTTGTTTTCTACAGAGGTGCATTGGTTTGCAGAAGGAGCCTCGGACGAACCAGCAACTGATGAGGGCAAGCTTAAAAGAGGATCAGAGGAAAGAACCGGAGAAGAAAAAGAGGAGGAAGGCCCAGGAGCAGAGGATGCAGAGCCTGATGCAGACGCTTGTTCAGCTACTGGCTTAATACCAAAGAAGGCAGGTCGAATAAATTGAGGGACATAGAGCTTGTCGTTGTCGTATCGCTTTGCCTCTGCAATCTTTTGTTTGATCGTCTTGGAATCGTAGAAATGAGTCTCTTTCAAGTGTATGTCCAGTCGGTCGTAATACTTCCAACATTGCAAACAGGGGTAAGGTTTTGGACAGCCGGACTTGCGTTCGAGACGAGCATGCTGAAACTTCCTGACCATTGCAGAGTAAAAGATGGAAGCTTCATCCAAAGTCCAAGAATGATCTTTTTTAGTCAAGTGTCTTTTAATGCTTGTGGAGGAATGTTTGCACAAAGGCATCGGACAGCTAACAGCGTACCTCTTCTTGGTACCATAGAAAGGTACAACCCTGTTTACGGAGCCACACGCTGCAACTAATGCGGCCCTGACTTTGTTTTTGAGCTTTAAGTCTCCTGTTCTTGTGACTGCCTTCTTTTCTTTTTTTTCGCTTTAGAGTTCGGAGAAGGGGCAACAACAGTGTTGTTTTCTTGTGAAGAAGACATGTTCAGGTGTTTGTTTGCAACGGTTTATGCTAAAAAAAAGAAGACAGTTAGTGAGAGTGTTTTTCTTCTGCCTGCATCCTGGAATCCTGGAATGTTTACAACTGCAGGGAAGAGCTGTGTTTTTTCGAATCCTCTGCAAAAGAGAAAAAAGAAAGAAAAGAGAGCAACAAGAAGAAACAAAGTTTCCACTAGCAAATGAAAAAGAATGAGAGCAACTAGCATTACATGCATGGTGGCAGCAGTGATTGCTATTATGAGAAGGAGAATGAGAAAAAAAAAAAAAAAAAAGAAACAAATAAATAAAGAGATGGAGTTTGAGAGGATCTCGCAACCATATGACTCAAAGAAAGAAACTGTGTTGAAAAAAGGCAAGAGAGGGCAAATAGAACTTGCTAACAAGGACAAATGACAGACATAACTACAACAGTAACAACTCTCATTGCAAGCATAATAACAACAGCATCAGCATCACTGACTCAGAGAGTGTTGACATAACAAAAAAGAAAACAAAAGTACAAGCCAAGTGGGGGAACATTAACAAACACTCATTGCAACTATAACAACAACAACAACAACAGCAACAGCATCACTGACTCAGAGGGTATTGATAAAAAAAAACAAGCAAAACAAAAACAAACAAAAAAACAAATAAAAAAACAAAACAAGCAAATTGGGTGAACAGTAACAACTCTCATTGCAAGCATAATAACAACAACAGCATCAGCATCAGCATCACTGACTCAGAGAGTGTTGACAAAATAAAATAGACAATAAGCAAGCAAAGTGGGTGAACAGTAACAACTCTCACTGCAAGCATAATAACAACAACAGCATCAGCATCAGCATCACTGACTCAGAGAGTGTTGATAAAATAAAACAGATTATAAACAAACAAAGTGGGTGAACAGTAACAGCTCTCATTGAAAGCATAATAACAACAACAGCATCACTAACTCAGAGGATATATAAAAAAACAAACAAACAAACAAACAAAACAAAAACAAAAAAAAAACAAGCAAAGTGGCTGAACAGTAACAGCTATCATTGCAAGTAAAATAACAACAACAGCATCAGCAACATCATCACTGACTCAGAGAGTGGTGATAAAATAAAACAGATTAAAAAACAAGCAAAGTGGCTAAACAGTAACAACTATAAATACAAGTAAAATGACAAAAGCAGCAACAGCATCACTAACTCGCAGGGTGTTGATAAAAAAAAAAGCAACAAACAAATAAAGCAAGCAAAGTGGGTGAACATTAACACTCATTGCAACTATAATAACACCAACAGCACCAACAGCAACAGCATCAGTGACTCAAAGGGTGTTGATAAACAAAAACAAAGGCACAAACAAAACAAGCAGAGTGGGTGAACATTAACAACACTTATTGCAAGCATAATAACAACAACAGCATCAGCATCACTGACTCAGAGAGTGTTGATAAAATAAAATAGATTATAAACATGCCAAGTTTGTGAACATTAACAAACACTCATTGCAACTATAACAACGACTACAGCAACAGCATCACTTACTCAGAGAGTGTTGAGAAAAAAAACAACAAAAAAAACAAAAACAAAACAAAACAGAAAACAGAAGTACAAGCCAAGGGGGGGAACATTAACAAACACTCATTGCAACTATAACAACAACAACAGCAACAGCATCACTTACTCAGAGGATATTGATAAAAAAAACAAACAAACAAACAAACAAAACAAGCAAAGTGGCTGAACAGTAACAGCTATCATTGCAAGTAAAATAACAACAACAGCATCAGCAACATCATCACTGACTCAGAGAGTGGTGATAAAATAAAACAGATTAAAAAACAAGCAAAGTGGCTGAACAGTAACAACTATAAATACAAGTAAAATGACAAAAGCAGCAACAGCATCACTAACTCGCAGGGTGTTGATAAAAAAAAAAAGCAACAAACAAACAAAGCAAGCAAAGTGGGTGAACATTAACACTCATTGCAACTATAATAACACCAACAGCAACAGCATCAGTGACTCAAAGGGTGTTGATAAACAAAAACAAAAGCACAAACAAAACAAGCAAAGTGGGTGAACATTAGCAACACTTATTGCAAGCACAATAACAACAACAGCATCAGCATCACTGACTCAGAGAGTGTTGATAAAACAAAATAGATTATAAACAAGCCAAGTTGGTGAACATTAACAAACACTCATTGCAACTGTAATAAGAACAACAGCAACAGCATCACTGACACAAAGGGTGTTGATAAACAAAAACAAAAACACAAGCAAAGTGGGTGAACATTAACAACACTCATTGCAACTATAACAACAACAACAGCAACAGCATCACTGGCTCAAAGGGTGTTGATAAAATAAAGAAATAAAAACAACAAGCAAAGTGGGTGAACAGTAACAACTCCCATTGCAAGCATAATAACGACAACAGCAACAGCAACACCATCACTGACTCAGAGAGTGTTGATAAAATAAAATAGATTATAAACAAGCCAAGTTGGTGAACATTAACAAACACTCATTGCAACTATAACAACGACTACCAGCAACAGCATCACTTACTCAGAGAGTGTTGAGAAAAAAAAAACAAAAACAAAAAAAAAACAAAACAAAACAAAAACAAAAGTACAAGCCAAGTGGGGAACATTAACAAACACTCATTGCAACTGTAACAACAACAACAGCAACAGCATCACTTACTCAGAGAGTGTTTATAAATAAAACAAAAAACAAAAACAAGAAACAAAAATACAAGCCAAGTGGGTGATTACTAACAGCGCTAACAGCAGCAACAACAGTGTCTTTAGAAACAACAAACAAGTACAACAGCAACAACTGCTTTTACAGAGTATAACAATAACAACAACATGGCACTAACAACAACAAAAGGGTTGGAATAAAAACCTGTAGGCAAAAGGAGAGCTGCATTCAGACAAGATCGATTACAAAGAGGCTCTTCTTTAGGACAGAGGAGAAACTGCTTTTGAGGGACAGAGGGACTTTTGTTGTTGTGGTTGTTGTTGTTGTTGTGCAGAAACCAACAAACTTTTATTGAACCGAATATAACCGAATATAACCGAAAGTCTTGTTTGCTTCTGTTTTGTGCCATCAAGAAGGGAAAACAAAACCATCACAAAACAAACGAACGAACGAAACAAAAAACAAACAAACGAACGAAACAAACAAACAAAAAAAAAAAAATTAAAAAAAACAAACAAACAAAAATAAGCAAACACAAAAAATAAGAAACAGAAAACGCAGTACCGAAACCTCGCCATTTTTTATCCTTCCTCAAGCTTTCTCTGGGCGCCAAAGACCGAGAAAGTGAGCAAACGTGACGTTGATGGGGGGGGAGGGGGGTACTTAAGGACAGCAGACCGACCAATGGCACGCTTAGGAGAGACCCACGTGAATGCTACATTTTCTTTCTATGTACGCTGAATCCGCTCAAAGTCTGGAATTTCCAGCATTCACGTGTCATCACTCCAGCCACCAGATTGGCCCACACTTTGCACACTTTCAAGACTAGAAACTCACTTGTGCTCAATTTGAGCAAAAAAAAAAAAAAAACTAAGTCTCGCATGGCGACAACTTTTCCAAAAGCAAACAAAGGCAAACGAAGGCAAACGAAGAAAAAACAAAAACAAATAAACAAAAACAAAACCGAATAGGAGAGAGAGAGTGAGTCGACTCATTTCTTTCGACTGCCTTAAACGAGAAGTCTAAAACGTTTAAAAGTTGAAAACTAAGTTTTTTAAATGAACTGCACCGAAAAAACTTTACGACAGTTTAGCTGGTTAAAAACGCAGAGGAAAATATTTTATAAAATTTAAGCGTTCTAAAGATGTCCATTTTTGTTTTTGTTTTTTTTATTTTGGTTTGTTTCTGGCTTGTTTCTTTCTTTAAATTCTAGCGATCGAGCATATTTGAACGGTTTCATCAACCTGTCGGCGCACGTGCTCGAGAGCTAGAACTTTGATTGCTTTTGTTGTTGAGAATTGAGAATGTCCGAGCAGGTTTTTTTATCGATTTCATCGCTTGTGGCGAGGCAAAAATCAAAACGCTTTTTGGACGAAAGAAAAGAGATTAAAAGGAAAAAAGAGAAGAAAAAAAAAACAAAAAAATAGGTTATGTGTTATGAACATTTATTTTCTCACGCGATGACGTCTAGTTTTGTTAGAGTAATTAAAATATGGTATCAAGTTTGTAATTTCTATCTTATTTTTAGTTACGGATAATTGCCAATTATGTCACGTTTAGTATACACAACGCTGTTTTCTTAATAGCAATATGATACAAACAAGTTATAAAAAAAAAAGCGTTCGCTCGATCTTCCTTAGTCAGTTGAACAAAAAGAAATTTTCACAACATATGATTGATTTGGTTGTCCTAGCAAGCTGTTTTAGCAAACGACTAGAGGTTGCAACTGTTGTTCATTGAAAACGAAAAATCTAGCGTCAGCAAGAAATTTTTGAATACATAATGTACACAAAAGTGGCACTTACAAATGAAAATGTAAAAAAAAACTGTTTACCTTGATGCCAGACTCGCAGAGATGTTGTCGCTGTTGCTATCGACTGCGAACAGCTTTGTTGTTTTTCGAAGTGCCTCTTCATTCTACTTATAGCCGAAGTTTTGGCTTCGAAAAAAAAATACGAACGTCGTTAAGCTCAACGAGCTGCTTTAATTGTTGTTCGTGCGAAAACGAAATGCTTAAAACGGATAAAAAGTGTTGGCGTATATACACTTTTCGACCGCGATGCAGTTTGTCAACTCTAGCGTACTTTTTTGGCTGTGGAGCAAAAGCTCATGATAATAGCAAAGGCTTAAAATGTCTTAACATGTCAGCAAAGGCTTAATATGCTTAATAAACTGTGGTTAAGCTTTTGCGGTGCAGTTCATTTACAACTTAATTTGCAACTTGCTGGCACAAGCAAACGTTTATGACTTCTCGTTTAAGACAGTTGAGCGAAATCAGTCGACTCACTCATTCTCCCTTTTCTGTTTTGTTTTTGTTTTGTTTTTTTGTTTTTGTTTTTGTTTTTGTTTGTTTTTTTTTTTTCTTTGTTTGTCTTTTGTTTAAAATGTAAAAAACTCGAAAGGAAAGTTGTTGCTTTGTTTGCTTATTGAAGAAAGTTTTCGCCAGTTGCAAGACTTAGTTTTGTTTTTGTTTACTTATTAAAATATCGAGGAAAATATTTGAGGACATCGCATTCTAATGGTGCCTTTATAACAACATCTAACGATTTAACGTTTAATGTTGTGCTCAAAAAAAAAATTCCTTTTATATCTCTCAATGGTCTCCAACGATAAAACTGCCGACCAATCGCAACGATTAAACAGCCAACCAATGGCAGCTCAATGGTCTCCAAACAAGAGACTGCCGACCAATGGCAGCTCAGTGGTTTGAGAAGTGAGATCATTCGATTTCCTTTTATTATCTCCAGTTTGAACTAGTGCTTGGCTTGTGGTGCAGAAACTAAAACTTCCCGTTTTTGTATTTTGTTTTGAATTTCTTTGCTTTGAGCTTTTTAATCGATCGATAGCTTTAGGAGAAAAGAAGAAACCCCTCTGACGAAGTCTTGGCTTTTTTAAAAACGCTCAAATTTTGGCAAACAAATCTCATACGAAACGCTACTTTGATGTCAAGCTTTCGTTACTCCCTACTCCCTTCTAGCGGAGGGCGGCAAAAAGGTGTTGCATCCTAGAGCTAAAAGTGAGGAGGGAAGCAAGTTTTTTTTTCGTTTTGTTTGCTTTTTTATGTTTTTTGTTTTTTTGAGGGGGGAGAGTTAGAGGGTAAGGGGGTTAGGATTAGAGGGGGTTGGGGTTACGGTTTGGAAACCTGGGGACGAGGATATCAAGCAGGAGTTTAGTGTTAAGGTTAAAGGGCCCACGAGGGGCGTCCTTCAATTGTAAAATGCCTTTAGACGCACGTGTCTAGTCGTCTCGTTGCATCGACCTAGAGGAGTTTTCTGATAGATCTTGCGCTTTGGGCTCAGTTAATCGGTCTGTATCCATTGTAAACACGGTGTCTGCCGTTAGAAAATCGTTAACCAGGCGTTTGTGAGCTTTAACAACCATCCCTTTGAGTTTAAAACGAACGTTTCTTCAAAAGCCACTCGAGATGGAGGTACTCACGGAGGTTTGTTACGGTAACAACCCTGTGGTTTGCCATCTTCTTTCTTTCCGCAGCGTCGCAAACGCATCGGCCGGTCTCTTAGGTGACGAAAAAACGTCTGATCTCTCGACTGGAATGCTTAACGTACTAAGATTAGTAGAGTTAGTACTAAGAGTTGCATCTGGCCGCCGTAATTTTCTTCGATGATGTCTTGAAAATTTCGTGACGTCGTTTTCAAACCTCTAGGGTCGATTTTAACCTTCGACCTTAAAGTCGATTTTAGCCTTCGGTGTGGCTCTGTACAACTTTTGCGGTGAAAAAGCTTGCGCGGAGTCTACAGTTGTATTTAGCCGACAGACGCTGGCAACGCAGAAACAGAATGACTCTTGGGCGGCGCAAACCGAGCGTTCAGCAAATTTCTAGCATTTTACGTCAAAGCGGACAATCTGCACGACAAATAAAGCTAACTTTCTCGTTGCAACAGTTAGTCACTGGATCGTTGGACGAGTGTGTACAGCTGTTTTGCGTCGAAAGCCGACCGGTGGTCGGATGCGACTCTTCTTTTCATTCGAAAATCAGAACCTGGCCATCAGTCGTGTATCACCATCGAATGCTTAATGTAGTGATTTCTCGAAACGACAAAAGCTTGTAAAACAAACAGCTTCGCTGTACTGTTGCCTAATATGTTAACGGATGGCCAGGAACAACCTTGGTCTGTAATGAATGAGTTCGTTTTTCCATTCGAGGCACTAATTACTGCAGTTTTAAAAGTCACCTAAAGTATAAGCTCATCTCTCCATTCAAGAAAAACAAGCATCAGAGTTTCGGAAAGTTTGCATGCACGACACCACCATCGATGATACTTAAACAAACAGAAAATGAATTGCAAAACAGAACCACTGAATTGCAAAACATAACAACGGACAGCTTGTAAAATGCATGGTGATGAGCTTCTTCAATCCAATCAAGGAACCAAGCATCACAGTTTCGGCAATGGTGCATGTGCAAATCAGCAAACTGTGATACTTAATCAAACAACTTCACTGTTTTGCTTAGTTTAAGAACGGATGGCTAAGAACAACCTCGTTAGTGAGTATGAAGTCATCTCTTCATTCCAGGAATTAATAATAATCAGAGTTTTAGAAGTCTCTTACGTGCGATACTACTATCAACGGTACTTAATCAAACAGCCTCTCAGAATGGCCTAGTTTGAGAACGGAAGGCTAGGAACAACCTTAGTAGTGAGTCATCAGTTCAACTTTTCATTCAAGGAATTAAGCATCTAAAATCTGAAAAATAAAAAGAAGAGCTCTTTGTTAGAAGTTCTTATTTTTATTTTTCCTCAACTTCTATTTCTTTTCTTTTTTTACTTTTTTTTTTTTAATGATAGTTTTTCTTTTTTTTTATCTATTTTGTTCGTTTAAATTAATACAACAGGCGTTTTAGGTCGTTTCTGTAACATTATTTAACACTTTAAATTGTAATAAATATTTGAACAGAAGAAAATCCCTTTCGTAACGTTAAAATGTCATAAGAACATTTCATCTTTACCAAATACGCTTGTAAAAATAGTTTCACTTTTAAAGTTTGTTGTATATGTCTTTTAATTTAGTGAATCGCAATTTGGATTTTCTTAGGCGCACATCTACTTTAGTTGCTTTTTCTTAAAGAAAGGTCACCAGAGTTTTCTTACACAGCCCCTGCAGCATAATCTTTAACAAAATACTCTTTTGAAAAGTTTTACATTGAAATAAACAAAAGCCATTTGCGTAAGTAGAGATAACTTAGAGAATAAAAAGTGCATAAACGCCTCGCTACTTTGATGAAGAAGAAACGGATGACTAAATGCAACTTTTTAATTTCGTGTGCTATCTCTTTCGATTAAGGTACTTTTTGAATATTTTTTCAAAGAAATGTTAGCGTAGTTTTCCTTTTTTAAATTTAAATCATGTTTAAAGGTAGTTTTTGAATGTTTTTTCAAAGAAATGTTAGCGTAGTTTTCATCTATTAAATTTAAATCATGTTTAAAGGTAGTTTTTGAATGTTTTTTCAAAGAAATGTTAGCGTAGTTTTCATCTATTAAATCTAAATCATGTTTAAAGGTAGTTTTCGAATATTTTTTCAAAGAATTGTTAGCGTAGTTTTCCTCTTTTAGATCTAGCTTATGTTTAAGGTAGTTTTTGAGTATTTTTTCAAAGAAAAGTTAGCGTAGTTTTCCTCTTTTAGATCTAGCTTATGTTTAAGGTAGTTTTTGAGTATTTTTTCAAAGAAAAGTTAGCGTAGTTTTCCTCTTTTAGATCTAGCTTATGTTTAAGGTAGTTTTTAAATATTTTTTTAAAGAAAAGTTAGCATAGTTTTCCTCTTTTGGATATAGCTTATGTTTAAGGTAGTTTTTAAATATTTTTTTTAAAGAAAAGTTAGCGTAGTTTTCCTCCTTTAGATCTAGCTTATAATTCAGGTAGTTTTTGAATATTTTTTCAAATAAAAATTAGCAAAGTATAGTTTATTTAGCATGACATCACAAAATACTAAACTCAAAAAGGCAAGATAAAGTATAAGATAAACGTAAAATAAGATATAGATGAAACAAATGTTAGGCTGCATAAAATCAAAAACTGCATTGCCTATCATAAACACAAATGTCTAGTGAGAGCTTTTAAAGGTCGTTCTTTTCGTCTTTTAATTTGGTGAATCGCGATTTGAATTTTCTAAGGCGCACATGTCTTTCAGTTGCTTTTTTCTTAAGGAAAGGTCGCCAGAGTTTTTTTACGCAGCTCCTGCAGCATAATCTTTAACAAAATACTCTTTTGTATATCATTACATAGAAATAAACAAAAACCATATGCGTAAACAGAGATAAATTAGAACGCAAAAGTGCATAAAAAGCCTCGCTACTTTGCTATAGAAGAAGTGGATGACTAGATACAACTTTGTAAATTCGTGCACTACCTCAATGGATTAAGGTATTTTTCGAAAGTTTTTTAAAAGCATAAATAGCGTAGTCTTCCTCTTTTAAATCTAGCTTATGTCTAAGGCAGTTTTTGAATAGATTTTCAAAGAAAGGTTAGCGTACTTTTCCACTTTTAAGTTTAGCTTATGTAGCTTGACAAAACAACACACAAAAAGACAAGATAAAGTATCAGATAAACGTAAAATAAAATATAAATGAAACTAAAGTTAGGCTGCATAAAAAACAAACAACTTAATAATCTACTAGACATGTTTAAGTTGAATTAAGTAAAGTCCTTTGCGCAAATTTGGGTAAATAAGAGAGTAAAAATCCATAAAAAGAAGAAGTGGATGAGTAGATACAATTTTTTAAATTTGTGTGCTATCTCTATTGAATAAGGTAGTTTTCGAGAGTTTTTTCAAAGCAAAATTAGCGTAGTGTTCCTCTTTTAAATCTAGATTATCTCAAAAATAGATTTCGAATAGTTTTTCAAAGAAAGGTTAGCGCAGCTTTCCTCTTTTAACATTAGCTTATGTAGCTTGACATCACAGAACACAAAAAGATAAAATAAAATATAAGACAAACGTAAAATGAAAAATAGATGTAGCTAAAGTTAGGCAGCATAAAAAACCAACAACATAATAATCTACTAGGCATGTTTAAATTGAATTAAATAAAATCCTTTGCGCAAAAATAGGTATGTTAGAGAGTAAAAGCGCATAGAAAGCCTCGCTACTTTGCTGTGAAAGAAGTGGATGACTAGATACAACTTTTTAAAATCCTGTGCTATCTCTATCGATTAAGGTAGTTTTCGAAAGATTTTTCAAAGCAAAAATAGCGTAGTCTTTCTCTTTTAAATCTAGATTATGTCTAAGGTAGTTTTTGAACAGCTTTTCAAAGAAAGGTTAGCGTAGCTTTCCTCTTTTAAGTTTAGCTTATGTAGCTTGACATCACAAAACACAAAATTCAAAAAGACAAAATAAAATATAAGATAAACGTAAAATAAAATATAGATGAAGCTAAAGTTAGACTGCATAAAAAAACAACAACGTAATAACCTACTAGAATCTAATAAAACCCTATGCACAAATGTAGGTATGTTAGAGAGTAAAAGTGCATAAAAAGCCTCGCTACTTTGTTTAAGGTAGTTTTTGAATAGTTTTTCAAAGAAAGCTTAGCGTAGTTTTCCTCTTTAAAGTTTGGCTTATGTAGCTTGACATCACAAAACACAAAACACTAAAAGGAAAGGTAATATAAAAGTTAATCGTAAAATAAAATGTAGGTGAAATAAATGTTAGGCTGCATAAAAGAAAAAAAAAATCGTAACATAATAATCTTCTATATATGTTTGGATTGAATTAAATGAATTCCTTTGCGTAAATATAAGCAAACTAGTGAGAAAAAGTGCATAAAGAGCCTCGCTACTTTGCTGCAGAAGTAGTGGATGACTATATGCAATTTTTTAAAATCGTGTGCTATCTCTATCGATTAAGGTAGTTTTCGAAAGTTTTTTCAAAGTAAAAATAGTGTAGTTTTCCTCTTTTAAATCTAGCTTTTGTCTAGGGTAGTTTATGAATAGATTTTCAAAGAAAGGTTAGCGTAGCATTCCACTTTTAAGTTTAGCTTAAGTTGCTTGGCATCACAAAACTCAAAACTCAAAAAGAAAAGATAAAATATATGATAAACCTAAAACATAATATAGATGAAACTAAAGTTAGGCTGCATAAAAAACCAACAACATAATAATCTACTAGGCATGTTTAAATTGAATTAAATAAAATCCTTTGCGCAAATGTAGGTATGTTAGAGAGTAAAAGTGCATGAAAAGCCTCGCTACTTTGTTAAAGGTAGTTTTTGAATAGTTTTTCAAAGCAAGTTTAGCGTAGTTTTCCTCTTTTATGTTTAGACTATGTAGCTTGACATCACAGAACACAAAGCTCAAAAAGGCAAGATAAAATATAAGTTAATCGTAAAATATAGATGTAACAAAGTTTAGACTGCATAAAAAACCAACAACATAATAATCTACTAGGCATGTTTAAGTTGAATTAAATAATGTCCTTTGCGCAAATATAGGAAAGTTAGAGTAAAAATCCATAAAAAGCCTCGATACTTTGCTGAAGAAGAAGATGACTATATGCAACTTTTTAAAATTGTGAGCTATCTATATCGATTTAGGTCCTTTTTGAGTACTTTTTCAAAGAAAAGTTAGCGCAGTTTTCCCCTTTTAAGATTAGATTATGAAGCTTGACATAACAAAACACAAAACTAACAAAGGCAAGATAAAATATAAGGTAAACGCAATATAATGTATAGATGAAACTAAAGTTAGGCTGCATAAAACAAACGGGTAACAATACTCTTCTATGTATGTTTACATTGAGTTAAATAAAATCCTTTGCGCAAATATAGGTATGTTAGAGAATAAAAGTGCATAAAAAGCCTCAGTACTTTGCTGTAGAAGAAGTGGATGAGTAGATACAATTTTTTAAATTTGTGTGCTATCTCTATCGAATAAGTTAGTTTTCGAGAGTTTTTTCAAAGCAAAATTAGCGTAGTGTTCCTCTTTTAAATCTAGATTATCTCAAAAATAGATTTCGAATAGTTTTTCAAAGAAAGGTTAGCGCAGCTTTCCTCTTTTAACATTAGCTTATGTAGCTTGACATCACAGAACACAAAAAGATAAAATAAAATATAAGACAAACGTAAAATGAAAAATAGATGTAGCTAAAGTTAGGCTGCATAAAAAACCAACAACATAATAATCTACTAGGCATGTTTAAATTGAATTAAATAAAATCCTTTGCGCAAAAATAGGTATGTTAGAGAGTAAAAGCGCATAAAAAGCCTCGCTACTTTGTTAAAGGTAGTTTTTGAATAGTTTTTCAAAGACAGGTTAGCGTAAATTTCCTCTTTAAAGTTTAGCTTATGTAGCTTGACATCACAAAATATAAAACTCAAAAAGACAAGATAAAATATAAGATAAACGCAAAATAAAATATAGATGAAACTAAAGTTAGGCTGCATACAAAACCAACAACATAATATTCTACTAGTTATGTTTAAATTGAATTAAATAAAATCCTTTACGCAAATATAGGTAAGTTAGAGAGTAAAAGTGCATAAAAAGCTTTACTTTGCTGAAGAAGAAGATGAATAGATGCAACTTTTTAAATTCGTGAGCTATCTCTATCGGTGTAAGGTAGTTTTTGAACAATTTTTCAAAGAAAAGTTAGCCTAGTTTTCTTCTTTTAAGTTTAAATTATGTAGCTTGACATCACAAAATACAAAACTCAAAAAGACAAGATAAAATATAAGATAAACGCAAAATAAAATATAGATGAAACTAAAGTTAGGCTGCATACAAAACCAACAACATAATATTCTACTAGAAAAGTTAGCCTAGTTTCCTTCTTTTAAGTTTAGATTATGTAGCTTGACATCACAAAACACAAAAAGGCAAGATAAAATACAAGGTAAACGTAAAATAAAATAGAAGTCAAACAAAAGTTAGGTTGCATAAATACAAAAACTGCATTGCCAAAAATAGAATTTGTTGTCTAGAAAGACCTTTTAAACTTTGTTTCTTTCGTTTTTTGACTTAGTGAATCGCGATCTGGTTTTTCTTAGGCGCGCTTGTTTCTTAGTTGTTTTTTTTGTAAAGAAACTTTATTCAGACGTTTTTTTTTACGCAACTCCTTTAACATTATTTTTAACAAAGTATTCTTTTATACGTGTTTACATTGAAATAAAACCCTTTGCGTAAATAGAGATAAATTAGAGAGCAAAAGTACATAAAAAGCCTCGCTACTTTGCAGAAGAAGAATTGGATGGCAAGATTCGTGTGCTTTCTCTTTCGTTTAAGGTACTTCTTGAATATTTTTTCAAAGAAAAGTTAGCGTAGTTTTCCCCTTTTAAGTTTAGCTTACGCAGCTTGACATCACAAAACGCAAAAACCAATAAGGCATGATAAAATACAAGATAAACGTAAAATAAAATAGAAGTGAAACAAAAGTTAGACTGCATAAAAACAAAAAAAAAAAAAAAAACATAATATACTTCTATGTATGTTTACATTGATCTAAACAAAATCCTTTGTGTAAAGATATGAAAAAATAGAGAGTAAGAGTTCATAAAAAAGCCTCGCTATTTTGCTGAAGAAGAAATGGATGTCTAGATCTTTTAAAATAAGGAACTTTTTGATTTCTTTTTCCGAAAAATGGTTGGAGCAGTTTTCCTTTTTTAAATTTCACTTATGCAGTTTAACATCACAGGAAATATTATTTTGCTTTTTAACAAACTCTTAAAAACATCAGAAGTAATTCTAAATGCAACTCTATTAAAAGTTTTCACAGAATAACAAAACGACTTCTTTTTTTTTTTTTTAAAGATAAAAAAAAGTTTGAACTATCTTTAAATAAGAAATGTGAGAACAGTTTAACAGAACTTCTTGTTTATTATGTCTTTAGCGAAACAGATAAAAATATTTGCAAAAGCATAGATAAAACAAACTACACAAAAGGCCCATCTTTATTGCCAAACTGAACAAACTTATCTAAACTACATAAATGGTTTCACGATATTGCCATATTGAACAAACTTTTCTAAACTACCCTCTTTTTGAATTTTTAGCTTCATGTTTTTAATTTTGTCTTTAATATGGCTTTGGTAGGAGTACTTTTGCAAGACATGAATGAGCTTGTCACTGCTATGATTTGCCAAGATGCCAAGGTAATCTTTGTACGAGCAACTTGAGCTTACATCTGTAAACACGTCTTGCAAGATGTATGCCAACACCAAAGCTGCACATCGTGGAAAACTTCTGGTGTTGAACCATTCGTTGTGGCCAGGGCAAGCATTCAGCTCTTCAACTATTTCATCTAAAATTTTACAAACTCAAGTCATAACACAAAGTGATTAAATCAAATATTCATTTGGTTCTGAAGTAAGACAAGATTTATTCTGTTTTTTTATTTATTTTTTTTTTGTTGACCTTATTGTTTGCACTGATAGCAATAACTGGTTTTTGAAAGATTACCTAAATGGCATTGGCTAACTTCTGCTTTGTTTTCCTTTGTTCTTGGCTGAGTTGATCCTGAAATAAAATAAAACCATGTTCATTTTTCTAATTCATAAAAACCATCAACAGTTTCTAAGTGTTAGAGATGATAACAAGCTGTGCATGATTTCTAACGGTGATGTTTCTAACTTCATCATTAGAAATCGGGTAGACACAACTTTCTAAAAGTGCACTTAGCAATGATGGCTAGTTTTTGTTAACAGTTAACCATCTGAAATTGTGCAAGAAGAGGTTTGTGTTTATATATCTTTGTATAAATTAGGTTTTACATTACCGATGAGTTCTTGAGTGAAAGATGGCATTTCCAACTTGATTTTTTTTCTTCTTGGATCTTTTACTTCTAAAACATAATCAGTTTTAGTATCATTCACTTGTATAAACATTTAAGCAATCACAGAATTAGTCCTGCAACAAATACATACACACTTCTGTGTTGTTTTTTTGTTTTGTTTTGTTTTTTTTACAGCTCTAACAATAACAATAGGGCAAGGAGTTGATTTGGGCATTTTCATTTTTTGAAAGCGTGTTGAGATTTGCATAAAAATCAAAAATCAAAAATCAAAAAGAATTTACCTCTGGATGTAGAGGCAAGACTTTGGCTAAATAGGCTACCAACAGATTGAACAGCATAAGGTGAGAGCTGCTTTGCAAGAACAGTACCAGCCTGTTGGACAGGAACAGCTGAAACTGGATCAGATGAAAGAAACAAACTGGGTTTGGCCAATGTTTGCTGAAAAGCAACAAGGCTAGGAGTCAGAGGAACAGAAAAGACCTCTTTTGAAGGACAGAAAGCGACTTGCTGAGAAGGAGAAGCAGAAACAGGTTTGGCAACCACTTGCTCATTAAAGTAAACTGGAGAAAGTTTTGCATGGTGTTCAATAAAATCCGGTTCATCAGGAAATAATGTTAATGCAAGAGGAGAACAAGCTGTGCCAACAGGAACAGCTAGAGTCTGATCTACATCCATACAAACAGCTTGTTCGTTAGGAACTAGTTGTGCAAGAGCAGGGGATAGTTCAAGAACTGGACCAGCGATTGTTTGTTCAGATGGAACAGACGAAACAGGAGTTGAGGTAGGTTCACACAAGAAATCTACGGCATGGTCGTTGCTATCCTCTAAAGGAACATTGTTTTCTACAGCTGGAGAAAACGGAACCACTGTGGTACAGCTGAAAGTAGCAGCACATTCTTCAGAGTCAGAACCGGAGTCTAAATCTTCCTCAAAGATGTCCTCAACCTCATGAAAACCGTACTCCTCTGCATTAGTTTGGAGCCAGTCCATCACATCCTTCTCCTTCTTTGGTGGTCTCTCAGACTTTTCAACAGTCAAAGACTCTATGACTCCGAAGGACTGTCCGATGCCCAGGGCAAAGCGCAACTCCTCTGCAGCGTTCCACTGGGACACATAAAAGCTATCCATTGTGTTCCTGCTGTGCTTCATGTAGAGTGTAGCAAACCGCTCGCGATCTTCTTTGCTGTTGTTGGCAAAGTAAGTGGCTATCGAACCGCGAATGCAAGTGGGAGTAAGACGCTTCATGGGAATGTTTACTTGGCTTTTTCTGAAGCAGGACGTCAGGCAAGAGGAGATAGCAGAGGAACCCATCTGGTAAACAGGCACTCTAGTTGCACCGAGTGTCACACATTCGTCTTTGTTGGGTCTCATCGATGGAAAAAGGGGCCTGTAGCAGTCGCTCAACTCCAAAACAGTCTTGGTGTCTGCAGCCATGTAGTGAGAGTCGTTGACAAGAAGGTCTCTGTATCTCAGCAAATAAATATCGATCAACACTTTCAAGTCGTTCGGCACTAGAATGTTTTTGGCTCCGTACTTGTATGCTGTTTTGTAGCGCTCTTGCACAATGCAATATCCACACTCACTCTTCTCAGCAGCCATGTAGTCTCTAATGTTTAAAAGAGCAATGTTAGATTTTCTTAAACTGTTAATTACAGTGACAGAGAGCAGAAGATGGTTTCGTAGAGACACAGCATTGTCTCTAGTCGGTGTAAGAGACGGCTTTCTAATCGATTCCACTAACTGTCTTACGTATGCAGACTTGCCATATTCGTTCAGCAAACTGACATTGATGATGTTGATGCATTTTTTGCTTTTCACAAGGCTCCTCCTCAAAGAACGAAAGGGCCTCAGCACTTTTTGTAACTCCTCCACCTTGCAGCGCAAACGTCGGATGGCCTCATGAGAAAGTCCGAAATAGACATTCCTGGCTTCACTGAAACGAAACAGGAGACAAAGGTAGACAAGGCGGTTGTACAACGTGTGACAAGACATGGCTTTTGTTTGGTCAAGTTCACTCAGCTTGGAATTGAGCTGAATGTTTTTAAAGTGCATGGAAAAGTATCTATCCTCCAAAACGTTGGAATTGGTGAGAGCGTTCGGGTGCAGCGTCAGCGTGCTGTCACAACATGTCAATATTTCAACAACTGCATTTTTGTAGATCTTTGCTTGTGACAAAGTGTTGTTGTTGGCTACCACAAGCCACTTTTCAAAATCTCTGAAGAGCTCATCTGCTGACTGGTAATAAAAGTGAAAAGCATCTTTGTCCAGCTGAAACAAGAGTCTCTTATCTTCTGTCAAGACGGAGGAGTTGGAAACCAAGTGCTTTAAGGAATTAAAATCAGAGTCTAGGACGGATTCGGTGTTCAGCTCTTTGTTTTCTACAGAGGTGCAGTGGTTTGCAGAAGGAGCCTCGGACGAACCAGCAACTGATGAGGGCAAGCTTAAAAGAGGATCAGAGGAAAGAACCGGAGAAGAAAAAGAGGAGGAAGGCCCAGGAGCAGAGGATGCAGAGCCTGATGCAGACGCTTGTTCAGCTACTGGCTTAATACCAAAGAAGGCAGGTCGAATAAATTGAGGGACATAGAGCTTGTCGTTGTCGTATCGCTTTGCCTCTGCAATCTTTTGTTTGATCGTCTTGGAATCGTAGAAATGAGTCTCTTTCAAGTGTATGTCCAGTCGGTCGTAATACTTCCAACATTGCAAACAGGGGTAAGGTTTTGGACAGCCGGACTTGCGTTCGAGACGAGCATGCTGAAACTTCCTGACCATTGCAGAGTAAAAGATGGAAGCTTCATCCAAAGTCCAAGAATGATCTTTTTTAGTCAAGTGTCTTTTAATGCTTGTGGAGGAATGTTTGCACAAAGGCATCGGACAGCTAACAGCGTACCTCTTCTTGGTACCATAGAAAGGTACAACCCTGTTTACGGAGCCACACGCTGCAACTAATGCGGCCCTGACTTTGTTTTTGAGCTTTAAGTCTCTCTGTTCTTGTGACTGCCTTCTTTTCTTTTTTTTCGCTTTAGAGTTCGGAGAAGGGGCAACAACAGTGTTGTTTTCTTGTGAAGAAGACATGTTCAGGTGTTTGTTTGCAACGGTTTATGCTAAAAAAAAGAAGACAGTTAGTGAGAGTGTTTTTCTTCTGCCTGCATCCTGGAATCCTGGAATGTTTACAACTGCAGGGAAGAGCTGTGTTTTTTCGAATCCTCTGCAAAAGAGAAAAAAGAAAGAAAAGAGAGCAACAAGAAGAAACAAAGTTTCCACTAGCAAATGAAAAAGAATGAGAGCAACTAGCATTACATGCATGGTGGCAGCAGTGATTGCTATTATGAGAAGGAGAATGAGAAAAAAAAAAAAAAAAAAGAAACAAATAAATAAAGAGATGGAGTTTGAGAGGATCTCGCAACCATATGACTCAAAGAAAGAAACTGTGTTGAAAAAAGGCAAGAGAGGGCAAATAGAACTTGCTAACAAGGACAAATGACAGACATAACTACAACAGTAACAACTCTCATTGCAAGCATAATAACAACAGCATCAGCATCACTGACTCAGAGAGTGTTGACATAACAAAAAAGAAAACAAAAGTACAAGCCAAGTGGGGGAACATTAACAAACACTCATTGCAACTATAACAACAACAACAACAACAGCAACAGCATCACTGACTCAGAGGGTATTGATAAAAAAAAACAAGCAAAACAAAAACAAACAAAAAAACAAATAAAAAAACAAAACAAGCAAATTGGGTGAACAGTAACAACTCTCATTGCAAGCATAATAACAACAACAGCATCAGCATCAGCATCACTGACTCAGAGAGTGTTGACAAAATAAAATAGACAATAAGCAAGCAAAGTGGGTGAACAGTAACAACTCTCACTGCAAGCATAATAACAACAACAGCATCAGCATCAGCATCACTGACTCAGAGAGTGTTGATAAAATAAAACAGATTATAAACAAACAAAGTGGGTGAACAGTAACAGCTCTCATTGAAAGCATAATAACAACAACAGCATCACTAACTCAGAGGATATATAAAAAAACAAACAAACAAACAAACAAAACAAAAACAAAAAAAAAACAAGCAAAGTGGCTGAACAGTAACAGCTATCATTGCAAGTAAAATAACAACAACAGCATCAGCAACATCATCACTGACTCAGAGAGTGGTGATAAAATAAAACAGATTAAAAAACAAGCAAAGTGGCTAAACAGTAACAACTATAAATACAAGTAAAATGACAAAAGCAGCAACAGCATCACTAACTCGCAGGGTGTTGATAAAAAAAAAAGCAACAAACAAATAAAGCAAGCAAAGTGGGTGAACATTAACACTCATTGCAACTATAATAACACCAACAGCAACAGCATCAGTGACTCAAAGGGTGTTGATAAACAAAAACAAAGGCACAAACAAAACAAGCAGAGTGGGTGAACATTAACAACACTTATTGCAAGCATAATAACAACAACAGCATCAGCATCACTGACTCAGAGAGTGTTGATAAAATAAAATAGATTATAAACATGCCAAGTTTGTGAACATTAACAAACACTCATTGCAACTATAACAACGACTACAGCAACAGCATCACTTACTCAGAGAGTGTTGAGAAAAAAAACAACAAAAAAAACAAAAACAAAACAAAACAGAAAACAGAAGTACAAGCCAAGGGGGGGAACATTAACAAACACTCATTGCAACTATAACAACAACAACAGCAACAGCATCACTTACTCAGAGGATATTGATAAAAAAAACAAACAAACAAACAAACAAAACAAGCAAAGTGGCTGAACAGTAACAGCTATCATTGCAAGTAAAATAACAACAACAGCATCAGCAACATCATCACTGACTCAGAGAGTGGTGATAAAATAAAACAGATTAAAAAACAAGCAAAGTGGCTGAACAGTAACAACTATAAATACAAGTAAAATGACAAAAGCAGCAACAGCATCACTAACTCGCAGGGTGTTGATAAAAAAAAAAAGCAACAAACAAACAAAGCAAGCAAAGTGGGTGAACATTAACACTCATTGCAACTATAATAACACCAACAGCAACAGCATCAGTGACTCAAAGGGTGTTGATAAACAAAAACAAAAGCACAAACAAAACAAGCAAAGTGGGTGAACATTAGCAACACTTATTGCAAGCACAATAACAACAACAGCATCAGCATCACTGACTCAGAGAGTGTTGATAAAACAAAATAGATTATAAACAAGCCAAGTTGGTGAACATTAACAAACACTCATTGCAACTGTAATAAGAACAACAGCAACAGCATCACTGACACAAAGGGTGTTGATAAACAAAAACAAAAACACAAGCAAAGTGGGTGAACATTAACAACACTCATTGCAACTATAACAACAACAACAGCAACAGCATCACTGGCTCAAAGGGTGTTGATAAAATAAAGAAATAAAAACAAAACAAGCAAAGTGGGTGAACAGTAACAACTCCCATTGCAAGCATAATAACGACAACAGCAACAGCAACACCATCACTGACTCAGAGAGTGTTGATAAAATAAAATAGATTATAAACAAGCCAAGTTGGTGAACATTAACAAACACTCATTGCAACTATAACAACGACTACAGCAACAGCATCACTTACTCAGAGAGTGTTGAGAAAAAAAAAACAAAAACAAAAAAAAAACAAAACAAAACAGAAAACAAAAGTACAAGCCAAGTGGGGGAACATTAACAAACACTCATTGCAACTGTAACAACAACAACAGCAACAGCATCACTTACTCAGAGAGTGTTTATAAATAAAACAAAAAACAAAAACAAGAAACAAAAATACAAGCCAAGTGGGTGATTACTAACAGCGCTAACAGCAGCAACAACAGTGTCTTTAGAAACAACAAACAAGTACAACAGCAACAACTGCTTTTACAGAGTATAACAATAACAACAACATGGCACTAACAACAACAAAAGGGTTGGAATAAAAACCTGTAGGCAAAAGGAGAGCTGCATTCAGACAAGATCGATTACAAAGAGGCTCTTCTTTAGGACAGAGGAGAAACTGCTTTTGAGGGACAGAGGGACTTTTGTTGTTGTGGTTGTTGTTGTTGTTGTGCAGAAACCAACAAACTTTTATTGAACCGAATATAACCGAATATAACCGAAAGTCTTGTTTGCTTCTGTTTTGTGCCATCAAGAAGGGAAAACAAAACATCACAAAACAAACGAAGCAAACGAAACAAACAAACAAACAAACGAACGAAACAAACAAACAAAAAAAAAAAAATTAAAAAAATTAACAAACAAACAAACAAACAAACAAGCAAACAAACAAAAACAAATAAGAAAAACAGAAAACGCAGTACCGAAACCTCGCCATTTTTTATCCTTCCTCAAGCTTTCTCTGGGCGCCAAAGACCGAGAAAGTTGAGCAAACGTGACGTTGAGGGGGGGGAGGGGGGTACTTAAGGACAGCAGACCGACCAATGGCACGCTTAGGAGAGACCCACGTGAATGCTACATTTTCTTTCTATGTACGCTGAATCCGCTCAAAGTCTGGAATTTCCAGCATTCACGTGTCATCACTCCAGCCACCAGATTGGCCCACACTTTGCACACTTTCAAGACTAGAAACTCACTTGTGCTCAATTTGAGCAAAAAAAAAAAAAAACTAAGTCTCGCATGGCGACAACTTTTCCAAAAGCAAACAAAGGCAAACGAAGGCAAACGAAGAAAAAACAAAAACAAATAAACAAAAACAAAACCGAATAGGGAGAGAGAGATTGAGTCGACTCATTTCTTTCGACTGCCTTAAACGAGAAGTCTAAAACGTTTAAAAGTTGAAAACTAAGTTTTTTAAATGAACTGCACCGAAAAAACTTTACGACAGTTTAGCTGGTTAAAAACGCAGAGGAAAATATTTTATAAAATTTAAGCGTTCTAAAGATGTCCATTTTTGTTTTTGTTTTTTTTATTTTGGTTTGTTTCTGGCTTGTTTCTTTCTTTAAATTCTAGCGATCGAGCATATTTGAACGGTTTCATCAACCTGTCGGCGCACGTGCTCGAGAGCTAGAACTTTGATTGCTTTTGTTGTTGAGAATTGAGAATGTCCGAGCAGGTTTTTTTATCGATTTCATCGCTTGTGGCGAGGCAAAAATCAAAACGCTTTTTGGACGAAAGAAAAGAGATTAAAAGGAAAAAAGAGAAGAAAAAAAAAACAAAAAAATAGGTTATGTGTTATGAACATTTATTTTCTCACGCGATGACGTCTAGTTTTGTTAGAGTAATTAAAATATGGTATCAAGTTTGTAATTTCTATCTTATTTTTAGTTACGGATAATTGCCAATTATGTCACGTTTAGTATACACAACGCTGTTTTCTTAATAGCAATATGATACAAACAAGTTATAAAAAAAAAAGCGTTCGCTCGATCTTCCTTAGTCAGTTGAACAAAAAGAAATTTTCACAACATATGATTGATTTGGTTGTCCTAGCAAGCTGTTTTAGCAAACGACTAGAGGTTGCAACTGTTGTTCATTGAAAACGAAAAATCTAGCGTCAGCAAGAAATTTTTGAATACATAATGTACACAAAAGTGGCACTTACAAATGAAAATGTAAAAAAAAACTGTTTACCTTGATGCCAGACTCGCAGAGATGTTGTCGCTCGTTGCTATCGACTGCGAACAGCTTTGTTGTTTTTCGAAGTGCCTCTTCATTCTACTTATAGCCGAAGTTTTGGCTTCGAAAAAAAATACGAACGTCGTTAAGCTCAACGAGCTGCTTTAATTGTTGTTCGTGCGAAAACGAAATGCTTAAAACGGATAAAAGTGTTGGCGTAATTACACTTTTCGACCGCGATGCAGTTTGTCAACTCTAGCGTACTTTTTTGGCTCGTGGAGCAAAAGCCTCATGATAATAGCAAAGGCTTAAAATGTCTTAACATGTCAGCAAAGGCTTAATATGCTTAATAAACTGTGGTTAAGCTTTTGCGGTGCAGTTCATTTACAACTTAATTTGCAACTTGCTGGCACAAGCAAACGTTTATGACTTCTCGTTTAAGACAGTTGAGCGAAATCAGTCGACTCACTCATTCTCCCTTTTCTGTTTTGTTTTTGTTTTGTTTTTTTGTTTTTGTTTTTGTTTTTGTTTGTTTTTTTTTTTTCTTTGTTTGTCTTTTGTTTAAAATGTAAAAAACTCGAAAGGAAAGTTGTTGCTTTGTTTGCTTATTGAAAGTTTTCGCCAGTTGCAAGACTTAGTTTTGTTTTTGTTTACTTATTAAAATATCGAGGAAAATATTTGAGGACATCGCATTCTAATGGTGCCTTTATAACAACATCTAACGATTTAACGTTTAATGTTGTGCTCAAAAAAAAAATTCCTTTTATATCTCTCAATGGTCTCCAACGATAAAACTGCCGACCAATCGCAACGATTAAACAGCCAACCAATGGCAGCTCAATGGTCTCCAAACAAGAGACTGCCGACCAATGGCAGCTCAGTGGTTTGAGAAGTGAGATCATTCGATTTCCTTTTATTATCTCCAGTTTGAACTAGTGCTTGGCTTGTGGTGCAGAAACTAAAACTTCCCGTTTTTGTATTTTGTTTTGAATTTCTTTGCTTTGAGCTTTTTAATCGATCGATAGCTTTAGGAGAAAAGAAGAAACCCCTCTGACGAAGTCTTGGCTTTTTTAAAAACGCTCAAATTTTGGCAAACAAATCTCATACGAAACGCTACTTTGATGTCAAGCTTTCGTTACTCCCTACTCCCTTCTAGCGGAGGGCGGCAAAAAGGTGTTGCATCCTAGAGCTAAAAGTGAGGAGGGAAGCAAGTTTTTTTTTCGTTTTGTTTGCTTTTTTATGTTTTTTGTTTTTTTGAGGGGGGAGAGTTAGAGGGTAAGGGGGTTAGGATTAGAGGGGGTTGGGGTTACGGTTTGGAAACCTGGGGACGAGGATATCAAGCAGGAGTTTAGTGTTAAGGTTAAAGGGCCCACGAGGGGCGTCCTTCAATTGTAAAATGCCTTTAGACGCACGTGTCTAGTCGTCTCGTTGCATCGACCTAGAGGAGTTTTCTGATAGATCTTGCGCTTTGGGCTCAGTTAATCGGTCTGTATCCATTGTAAACACGGTGTCTGCCGTTAGAAAATCGTTAACCAGGCGTTTGTGAGCTTTAACAACCATCCCTTTGAGTTTAAAACGAACGTTTCTTCAAAAGCCACTCGAGATGGAGGTACTCACGGAGGTTTGTTACGGTAACAACCCTGTGGTTTGCCATCTTCTTTCTTTCCGCAGCGTCGCAAACGCATCGGCCGGTCTCTTAGGTGACGAAAAAACGTCTGATCTCTCGACTGGAATGCTTAACGTACTAAGATTAGTAGAGTTAGTACTAAGAGTTGCATCTGGCCGCCGTAATTTTCTTCGATGATGTCTTGAAAATTTCGTGACGTCGTTTTCAAACCTCTAGGGTCGATTTTAACCTTCGACCTTAAAGTCGATTTTAGCCTTCGGTGTGGCTCTGTACAACTTTTGCGGTGAAAAAGCTTGCGCGGAGTCTACAGTTGTATTTAGCCGACAGACGCTGGCAACGCAGAAACAGAATGACTCTTGGGCGGCGCAAACCGAGCGTTCAGCAAATTTCTAGCATTTTACGTCAAAGCGGACAATCTGCACGACAAATAAAGCTAACTTTCTCGTTGCAACAGTTAGTCACTGGATCGTTGGACGAGTGTGTACAGCTGTTTTGCGTCGAAAGCCGACCGGTGGTCGGATGCGACTCTTCTTTTCATTCGAAAATCAGAACCTGGCCATCAGTCGTGTATCACCATCGAATGCTTAATGTAGTGATTTCTCGAAACGACAAAAGCTTGTAAAACAAACAGCTTCGCTGTACTGTTGCCTAATATGTTAACGGATGGCCAGGAACAACCTTGGTCTGTAATGAATGAGTTCGTTTTTCCATTCGAGGCACTAATTACTGCAGTTTTAAAAGTCACCTAAAGTATAAGCTCATCTCTCCATTCAAGAAAAACAAGCATCAGAGTTTCGGAAAGTTTGCATGCACGACACCACCATCGATGATACTTAAACAAACAGAAAATGAATTGCAAAACAGAACCACTGAATTGCAAAACATAACAACGGACAGCTTGTAAAATGCATGGTGATGAGCTTCTTCAATCCAATCAAGGAACCAAGCATCACAGTTTCGGCAATGGTGCATGTGCAAATCAGCAAACTGTGATACTTAATCAAACAACTTCACTGTTTTGCTTAGTTTAAGAACGGATGGCTAAGAACAACCTCGTTAGTGAGTATGAAGTCATCTCTTCATTCCAGGAATTAATAATAATCAGAGTTTTAGAAGTCTCTTACGTGCGATACTACTATCAACGGTACTTAATCAAACAGCCTCTCAGAATGGCCTAGTTTGAGAACGGAAGGCTAGGAACAACCTTAGTAGTGAGTCATCAGTTCAACTTTTCATTCAAGGAATTAAGCATCTAAAATCTGAAAAATAAAAAGAAGAGCTCTTTGTTAGAAGTTCTTATTTTTATTTTTCCTCAACTTCTATTTCTTTTCTTTTTTTACTTTTTTTTTTTTAATGATAGTTTTTCTTTTTTTTTATCTATTTTGTTCGTTTAAATTAATACAACAGGCGTTTTAGGTCGTTTCTGTAACATTATTTAACACTTTAAATTGTAATAAATATTTGAACAGAAGAAAATCCCTTTCGTAACGTTAAAATGTCATAAGAACATTTCATCTTTACCAAATACGCTTGTAAAAATAGTTTCACTTTTAAAGTTTGTTGTATATGTCTTTTAATTTAGTGAATCGCAATTTGGATTTTCTTAGGCGCACATCTACTTTAGTTGCTTTTTCTTAAAGAAAGGTCACCAGAGTTTTCTTACACAGCCCCTGCAGCATAATCTTTAACAAAATACTCTTTTGAAAAGTTTTACATTGAAATAAACAAAAGCCATTTGCGTAAGTAGAGATAACTTAGAGAATAAAAAGTGCATAAACGCCTCGCTACTTTGATGAAGAAGAAACGGATGACTAAATGCAACTTTTTAATTTCGTGTGCTATCTCTTTCGATTAAGGTACTTTTTGAATATTTTTTCAAAGAAATGTTAGCGTAGTTTTCCTTTTTTAAATTTAAATCATGTTTAAAGGTAGTTTTTGAATGTTTTTTCAAAGAAATGTTAGCGTAGTTTTCATCTATTAAATTTAAATCATGTTTAAAGGTAGTTTTTGAATGTTTTTTCAAAGAAATGTTAGCGTAGTTTTCATCTATTAAATCTAAATCATGTTTAAAGGTAGTTTTCGAATATTTTTTCAAAGAATTGTTAGCGTAGTTTTCCTCTTTTAGATCTAGCTTATGTTTAAGGTAGTTTTTGAGTATTTTTTCAAAGAAAAGTTAGCGTAGTTTTCCTCTTTTAGATCTAGCTTATGTTTAAGGTAGTTTTTGAGTATTTTTTCAAAGAAAAGTTAGCGTAGTTTTCCTCTTTTAGATCTAGCTTATGTTTAAGGTAGTTTTTAAATATTTTTTTAAAGAAAAGTTAGCATAGTTTTCCTCTTTTGGATATAGCTTATGTTTAAGGTAGTTTTTAAATATTTTTTTTAAAGAAAAGTTAGCGTAGTTTTCCTCCTTTAGATCTAGCTTATAATTCAGGTAGTTTTTGAATATTTTTTCAAATAAAAATTAGCAAAGTATAGTTTATTTAGCATGACATCACAAAATACTAAACTCAAAAAGGCAAGATAAAGTATAAGATAAACGTAAAATAAGATATAGATGAAACAAATGTTAGGCTGCATAAAATCAAAAACTGCATTGCCTATCATAAACACAAATGTCTAGTGAGAGCTTTTAAAGGTCGTTCTTTTCGTCTTTTAATTTGGTGAATCGCGATTTGAATTTTCTAAGGCGCACATGTCTTTCAGTTGCTTTTTTCTTAAGGAAAGGTCGCCAGAGTTTTTTTACGCAGCTCCTGCAGCATAATCTTTAACAAAATACTCTTTTGTATATCATTACATAGAAATAAACAAAAACCATATGCGTAAACAGAGATAAATTAGAACGCAAAAGTGCATAAAAAGCCTCGCTACTTTGCTATAGAAGAAGTGGATGACTAGATACAACTTTGTAAATTCGTGCACTACCTCAATGGATTAAGGTATTTTTCGAAAGTTTTTTAAAAGCATAAATAGCGTAGTCTTCCTCTTTTAAATCTAGCTTATGTCTAAGGCAGTTTTTGAATAGATTTTCAAAGAAAGGTTAGCGTACTTTTCCACTTTTAAGTTTAGCTTATGTAGCTTGACAAAACAACACACAAAAAGACAAGATAAAGTATCAGATAAACGTAAAATAAAATATAAATGAAACTAAAGTTAGGCTGCATAAAAAACAAACAACTTAATAATCTACTAGACATGTTTAAGTTGAATTAAGTAAAGTCCTTTGCGCAAATTTGGGTAAATAAGAGAGTAAAAATCCATAAAAAGAAGAAGTGGATGAGTAGATACAATTTTTTAAATTTGTGTGCTATCTCTATTGAATAAGGTAGTTTTCGAGAGTTTTTTCAAAGCAAAATTAGCGTAGTGTTCCTCTTTTAAATCTAGATTATCTCAAAAATAGATTTCGAATAGTTTTTCAAAGAAAGGTTAGCGCAGCTTTCCTCTTTTAACATTAGCTTATGTAGCTTGACATCACAGAACACAAAAAGATAAAATAAAATATAAGACAAACGTAAAATGAAAAATAGATGTAGCTAAAGTTAGGCAGCATAAAAAACCAACAACATAATAATCTACTAGGCATGTTTAAATTGAATTAAATAAAATCCTTTGCGCAAAAATAGGTATGTTAGAGAGTAAAAGCGCATAGAAAGCCTCGCTACTTTGCTGTGAAAGAAGTGGATGACTAGATACAACTTTTTAAAATCCTGTGCTATCTCTATCGATTAAGGTAGTTTTCGAAAGATTTTTCAAAGCAAAAATAGCGTAGTCTTTCTCTTTTAAATCTAGATTATGTCTAAGGTAGTTTTTGAACAGCTTTTCAAAGAAAGGTTAGCGTAGCTTTCCTCTTTTAAGTTTAATCTCTCTAGCTTGACATCACAAAACACAAAATTCAAAAAGACAAAATAAAATATAAGATAACGTAAAATAAAATATAGATGAAGCTAAAGTTAGACTGCATAAAAAAACAACAACGTAATAACCTACTAGAATCTAATAAAACCCTATGCACAAATGTAGGTATGTTAGAGAGTAAAAGTGCATAAAAAGCCTCGCTACTTTGTTTAAGGTAGTTTTTGAATAGTTTTTCAAAGAAAGCTTAGCGTAGTTTTCCTCTTTAAAGTTTGGCTTATGTAGCTTGACATCACAAAACACAAAACACTAAAAGGAAAGGTAATATAAAAGTTAATCGTAAAATAAAATGTAGGTGAAATAAATGTTAGGCTGCATAAAAGAAAAAAAAATCGTAACATAATAATCTTCTATATATGTTTGGATTGAATTAAATGAATTCCTTTGCGTAAATATAAGCAAACTAGTGAGAAAAAGTGCATAAAGAGCCTCGCTACTTTGCTGCAGAAGTAGTGGATGACTATATGCAATTTTTTAAAATCGTGTGCTATCTCTATCGATTAAGGTAGTTTTCGAAAGTTTTTTCAAAGTAAAAATAGTGTAGTTTTCCTCTTTTAAATCTAGCTTTTGTCTAGGGTAGTTTATGAATAGATTTTCAAAGAAAGGTTAGCGTAGCATTCCACTTTTAAGTTTAGCTTAAGTTGCTTGGCATCACAAAACTCAAAACTCAAAAAGAAAAGATAAAATATATGATAAACCTAAAACATAATATAGATGAAACTAAAGTTAGGCTGCATAAAAAACCAACAACATAATAATCTACTAGGCATGTTTAAATTGAATTAAATAAAATCCTTTGCGCAAATGTAGGTATGTTAGAGAGTAAAAGTGCATGAAAAGCCATCGCTACTTTGTTAAAGGTAGTTTTTGAATAGTTTTTCAAAGCAAGTTTAGCGTAGTTTTCCTCTTTTATGTTTAGACTATGTAGCTTGACATCACAGAACACAAAGCTCAAAAAGGCAAGATAAAATATAAGTTAATCGTAAAATATAGATGTAACAAAGTTTAGACTGCATAAAAAACCAACAACATAATAATCTACTAGGCATGTTTAAGTTGAATTAAATAATGTCCTTTGCGCAAATATAGGAAAGTTAGAGTAAAAATCCATAAAAAGCCTCGATACTTTGCTGAAGAAGAAGATGACTATATGCAACTTTTTAAAATTGTGAGCTATCTATATCGATTTAGGTCCTTTTTGAGTACTTTTTCAAAGAAAAGTTAGCGCAGTTTTCCCCTTTTAAGATTAGATTATGAAGCTTGACATAACAAAACACAAAACTAACAAAGGCAAGATAAAATATAAGGTAAACGCAATATAATGTATAGATGAAACTAAAGTTAGGCTGCATAAAACAAACGGGTAACAATACTCTTCTATGTATGTTTACATTGAGTTAAATAAAATCCTTTGCGCAAATATAGGTATGTTAGAGAATAAAAGTGCATAAAAAGCCTCAGTACTTTGCTGTAGAAGAAGTGGATGAGTAGATACAATTTTTTAAATTTGTGTGCTATCTCTATCGAATAAGTTAGTTTTCGAGAGTTTTTTCAAAGCAAAATTAGCGTAGTGTTCCTCTTTTAAATCTAGATTATCTCAAAAATAGATTTCGAATAGTTTTTCAAAGAAAGGTTAGCGCAGCTTTCCTCTTTTAACATTAGCTTATGTAGCTTGACATCACAGAACACAAAAAGATAAAATAAAATATAAGACAAACGTAAAATGAAAAATAGATGTAGCTAAAGTTAGGCTGCATAAAAAACCAACAACATAATAATCTACTAGGCATGTTTAAATTGAATTAAATAAAATCCTTTGCGCAAAAATAGGTATGTTAGAGAGTAAAAGCGCATAAAAAGCCTCGCTACTTTGTTAAAGGTAGTTTTTGAATAGTTTTTCAAAGACAGGTTAGCGTAAATTTCCTCTTTAAAGTTTAGCTTATGTAGCTTGACATCACAAAATATAAAACTCAAAAAGACAAGATAAAATATAAGATAAACGCAAAATAAAATATAGATGAAACTAAAGTTAGGCTGCATACAAAACCAACAACATAATATTCTACTAGTTATGTTTAAATTGAATTAAATAAAATCCTTTACGCAAATATAGGTAAGTTAGAGAGTAAAAGTGCATAAAAAGCTTTACTTTGCTGAAGAAGAAGATGAATAGATGCAACTTTTTAAATTCGTGAGCTATCTCTATCGGTGTAAGGTAGTTTTTGAACAATTTTTCAAAGAAAAGTTAGCCTAGTTTTCTTCTTTTAAGTTTAAATTATGTAGCTTGACATCACAAAATACAAAACTCAAAAAGACAAGATAAAATATAAGATAAACGCAAAATAAAATATAGATGAAACTAAAGTTAGGCTGCATACAAAACCAACAACATAATATTCTACTAGAAAAGTTAGCCTAGTTTCCTTCTTTTAAGTTTAGATTATGTAGCTTGACATCACAAAACACAAAAAGGCAAGATAAAATACAAGGTAAACGTAAAATAAAATAGAAGTCAAACAAAAGTTAGGTTGCATAAATACAAAAACTGCATTGCCAAAAATAGAATTTGTTGTCTAGAAAGACCTTTTAAACTTTGTTTCTTTCGTTTTTTGACTTAGTGAATCGCGATCTGGTTTTTCTTAGGCGCGCTTGTTTCTTAGTTGTTTTTTTTGTAAAGAAACTTTATTCAGACGTTTTTTTTTACGCAACTCCTTTAACATTATTTTTAACAAAGTATTCTTTTATACGTGTTTACATTGAAATAAAACCCTTTGCGTAAATAGAGATAAATTAGAGAGCAAAAGTACATAAAAAGCCTCGCTACTTTGCAGAAGAAGAATTGGATGGCAAGATTCGTGTGCTTTCTCTTTCGTTTAAGGTACTTCTTGAATATTTTTTCAAAGAAAAGTTAGCGTAGTTTTCCCCTTTTAAGTTTAGCTTACGCAGCTTGACATCACAAAACGCAAAAACCAATAAGGCATGATAAAATACAAGATAAACGTAAAATAAAATAGAAGTGAAACAAAAGTTAGACTGCATAAAAACAAAAAAAAAAAAAAAAACATAATATACTTCTATGTATGTTTACATTGATCTAAACAAAATCCTTTGTGTAAAGATATGAAAAAATAGAGAGTAAGAGTTCATAAAAAAGCCTCGCTATTTTGCTGAAGAAGAAATGGATGTCTAGATCTTTTAAAATAAGGAACTTTTTGATTTCTTTTTCCGAAAAATGGTTGGAGCAGTTTTCCTTTTTTAAATTTCACTTATGCAGTTTAACATCACAGGAAATATTATTTTGCTTTTTAACAAACTCTTAAAAACATCAGAAGTAATTCTAAATGCAACTCTATTAAAAGTTTTCACAGAATAACAAAACGACTTCTTTTTTTTTTTTTAAAGATAAAAAAAAGTTTGAACTATCTTTAAATAAGAAATGTGAGAACAGTTTAACAGAACTTCTTGTTTATTATGTCTTTAGCGAAACAGATAAAAATATTTGCAAAAGCATAGATAAAACAAACTACACAAAAGGCCCATCTTTATTGCCAAACTGAACAAACTTATCTAAACTACATAAATGGTTTCACGATATTGCCATATTGAACAAACTTTTCTAAACTACCCTCTTTTTGAATTTTTAGCTTCATGTTTTTAATTTTGTCTTTAATATGGCTTTGGTAGGAGTACTTTTGCAAGACATGAATGAGCTTGTCACTGCTATGATTTGCCAAGATGCCAAGGTAATCTTTGTACGAGCAACTTGAGCTTACATCTGTAAACACGTCTTGCAAGATGTATGCCAACACCAAAGCTGCACATCGTGGAAAACTTCTGGTGTTGAACCATTCGTTGTGGCCAGGGCAAGCATTCAGCTCTTCAACTATTTCATCTAAAATTTTACAAACTCAAGTCATAACACAAAGTGATTAAATCAAATATTCATTTGGTTCTGAAGTAAGACAAGATTTATTCTGTTTTTTTATTTATTTTTTTTTTGTTGACCTTATTGTTTGCACTGATAGCAATAACTGGTTTTTGAAAGATTACCTAAATGGCATTGGCTAACTTCTGCTTTGTTTTCCTTTGTTCTTGGCTGAGTTGATCCTGAAATAAAATAAAACCATGTTCATTTTTCTAATTCATAAAAACCATCAACAGTTTCTAAGTGTTAGAGATGATAACAAGCTGTGCATGATTTCTAACGGTGATGTTTCTAACTTCATCATTAGAAATCGGGTAGACACAACTTTCTAAAAGTGCACTTAGCAATGATGGCTAGTTTTTGTTAACAGTTAACCATCTGAAATTGTGCAAGAAGAGGTTTGTGTTTATATATCTTTGTATAAATTAGGTTTTACATTACCGATGAGTTCTTGAGTGAAAGATGGCATTTCCAACTTGATTTTTTTTCTTCTTGGATCTTTTACTTCTAAAACATAATCAGTTTTAGTATCATTCACTTGTATAAACATTTAAGCAATCACAGAATTAGTCCTGCAACAAATACATACACACTTCTGTGTTGTTTTTTTGTTTTGTTTTGTTTTTTTTACAGCTCTAACAATAACAATAGGGCAAGGAGTTGATTTGGGCATTTTCATTTTTTGAAAGCGTGTTGAGATTTGCATAAAAATCAAAAATCAAAAATCAAAAAGAATTTACCTCTGGATGTAGAGGCAAGACTTTGGCTAAATAGGCTACCAACAGATTGAACAGCATAAGGTGAGAGCTGCTTTGCAAGAACAGTACCAGCCTGTTGGACAGGAACAGCTGAAACTGGATCAGATGAAAGAAACAAACTGGGTTTGGCCAATGTTTGCTGAAAAGCAACAAGGCTAGGAGTCAGAGGAACAGAAAAGACCTCTTTTGAAGGACAGAAAGCGACTTGCTGAGAAGGAGAAGCAGAAACAGGTTTGGCAACCACTTGCTCATTAAAGTAAACTGGAGAAAGTTTTGCATGGTGTTCAATAAAATCCGGTTCATCAGGAAATAATGTTAATGCAAGAGGAGAACAAGCTGTGCCAACAGGAACAGCTAGAGTCTGATCTACATCCATACAAACAGCTTGTTCGTTAGGAACTAGTTGTGCAAGAGCAGGGGATAGTTCAAGAACTGGACCAGCGATTGTTTGTTCAGATGGAACAGACGAAACAGGAGTTGAGGTAGGTTCACACAAGAAATCTACGGCATGGTCGTTGCTATCCTCTAAAGGAACATTGTTTTCTACAGCTGGAGAAAACGGAACCACTGTGGTACAGCTGAAAGTAGCAGCACATTCTTCAGAGTCAGAACCGGAGTCTAAATCTTCCTCAAAGATGTCCTCAACCTCATGAAAACCGTACTCCTCTGCATTAGTTTGGAGCCAGTCCATCACATCCTTCTCCTTCTTTGGTGGTCTCTCAGACTTTTCAACAGTCAAAGACTCTATGACTCCGAAGGACTGTCCGATGCCCAGGGCAAAGCGCAACTCCTCTGCAGCGTTCCACTGGGACACATAAAAGCTATCCATTGTGTTCCTGCTGTGCTTCATGTAGAGTGTAGCAAACCGCTCGCGATCTTCTTTGCTGTTGTTGGCAAAGTAAGTGGCTATCGAACCGCGAATGCAAGTGGGAGTAAGACGCTTCATGGGAATGTTTACTTGGCTTTTTCTGAAGCAGGACGTCAGGCAAGAGGAGATAGCAGAGGAACCCATCTGGTAAACAGGCACTCTAGTTGCACCGAGTGTCACACATTCGTCTTTGTTGGGTCTCATCGATGGAAAAAGGGGCCTGTAGCAGTCGCTCAACTCCAAAACAGTCTTGGTGTCTGCAGCCATGTAGTGAGAGTCGTTGACAAGAAGGTCTCTGTATCTCAGCAAATAAATATCGATCAACACTTTCAAGTCGTTCGGCACTAGAATGTTTTTGGCTCCGTACTTGTATGCTGTTTTGTAGCGCTCTTGCACAATGCAATATCCACACTCACTCTTCTCAGCAGCCATGTAGTCTCTAATGTTTAAAAGAGCAATGTTAGATTTTCTTAAACTGTTAATTACAGTGACAGAGAGCAGAAGATGGTTTCGTAGAGACACAGCATTGTCTCTAGTCGGTGTAAGAGACGGCTTTCTAATCGATTCCACTAACTGTCTTACGTATGCAGACTTGCCATATTCGTTCAGCAAACTGACATTGATGATGTTGATGCATTTTTTGCTTTTCACAAGGCTCCTCCTCAAAGAACGAAAGGGCCTCAGCACTTTTTGTAACTCCTCCACCTTGCAGCGCAAACGTCGGATGGCCTCATGAGAAAGTCCGAAATAGACATTCCTGGCTTCACTGAAACGAAACAGGAGACAAAGGTAGACAAGGCGGTTGT
Source organism: Hydra viridissima (assembly GCF_058129835.1). Taxonomy (NCBI): domain Eukaryota; kingdom Metazoa; phylum Cnidaria; class Hydrozoa; order Anthoathecata; family Hydridae; genus Hydra; species Hydra viridissima. Next base: position 27,292,556 of record NW_028324301.1, read on the forward strand.
ACAACGTGTGACAAGACATGGCTTTTGTTTGGTCAAGTTCACTCAGCTTGGAATTGAGCTGAATGTTTTTAAAGTGCATGGAAAAGTATCTATCCTCCAAAACGTTGGAATTGGTGAGAGCGTTCGGGTGCAGCGTCAGCGTGCTGTCACAACATGTCAATATTTCAACAACTGCATTTTTGTAGATCTTTGCTTGTGACAAAGTGTTGTTGTTGGCTACCACAAGCCACTTTTCAAAATCTCTGAAGAGCTCATCTGCTGACTGGTAATAAAAGTGAAAAGCATCTTTGTCCAGCTGAAACAAGAGTCTCTTATCTTCTGTCAAGACGGAGGAGTTGGAAACCAAGTGCTTTAAGGAATTAAAATCAGAGTCTAGGACGGATTCGGTGTTCAGCTCTTTGTTTTCTACAGAGGTGCAGTGGTTTGCAGAAGGAGCCTCGGACGAACCAGCAACTGATGAGGGCAAGCTTAAAAGAGGATCAGAGGAAAGAACCGGAGAAGAAAAAGAGGAGGAAGGCCCAGGAGCAGAGGATGCAGAGCCTGATGCAGACGCTTGTTCAGCTACTGGCTTAATACCAAAGAAGGCAGGTCGAATAAATTGAGGGACATAGAGCTTGTCGTTGTCGTATCGCTTTGCCTCTGCAATCTTTTGTTTGATCGTCTTGGAATCGTAGAAATGAGTCTCTTTCAAGTGTATGTCCAGTCGGTCGTAATACTTCCAACATTGCAAACAGGGGTAAGGTTTTGGACAGCCGGACTTGCGTTCGAGACGAGCATGCTGAAACTTCCTGACCATTGCAGAGTAAAAGATGGAAGCTTCATCCAAAGTCCAAGAATGATCTTTTTTAGTCAAGTGTCTTTTAATGCTTGTGGAGGAATGTTTGCACAAAGGCATCGGACAGCTAACAGCGTACCTCTTCTTGGTACCATAGAAAGGTACAACCCTGTTTACGGAGCCACACGCTGCAACTAATGCGGCCCTGACTTTGTTTTTGAGCTTTAAGTCTCTCTGTTCTTGTGACTGCCTTCTTTTCTTTTTTTTCGCTTTAGAGTTCGGAGAAGGGGCAACAACAGTGTTGTTTTCTTGTGAAGAAGACATGTTCAGGTGTTTGTTTGCAACGGTTTATGCTAAAAAAAAGAAGACAGTTAGTGAGAGTGTTTTTCTTCTGCCTGCATCCTGGAATCCTGGAATGTTTACAACTGCAGGGAAGAGCTGTGTTTTTTCGAATCCTCTGCAAAAGAGAAAAAAGAAAGAAAAGAGAGCAACAAGAAGAAACAAAGTTTCCACTAGCAAATGAAAAAGAATGAGAGCAACTAGCATTACATGCATGGTGGCAGCAGTGATTGCTATTATGAGAAGGAGAATGAGAAAAAAAAAAAAAAAAAAGAAACAAATAAATAAAGAGATGGAGTTTGAGAGGATCTCGCAACCATATGACTCAAAGAAAGAAACTGTGTTGAAAAAAGGCAAGAGAGGGCAAATAGAACTTGCTAACAAGGACAAATGACAGACATAACTACAACAGTAACAACTCTCATTGCAAGCATAATAACAACAGCATCAGCATCACTGACTCAGAGAGTGTTGACATAACAAAAAAGAAAACAAAAGTACAAGCCAAGTGGGGGAACATTAACAAACACTCATTGCAACTATAACAACAACAACAACAACAGCAACAGCATCACTGACTCAGAGGGTATTGATAAAAAAAAACAAGCAAAACAAAAACAAACAAAAAAACAAATAAAAAAACAAAACAAGCAAATTGGGTGAACAGTAACAACTCTCATTGCAAGCATAATAACAACAACAGCATCAGCATCAGCATCACTGACTCAGAGAGTGTTGACAAAATAAAATAGACAATAAGCAAGCAAAGTGGGTGAACAGTAACAACTCTCACTGCAAGCATAATAACAACAACAGCATCAGCATCAGCATCACTGACTCAGAGAGTGTTGATAAAATAAAACAGATTATAAACAAACAAAGTGGGTGAACAGTAACAGCTCTCATTGAAAGCATAATAACAACAACAGCATCACTAACTCAGAGGATATATAAAAAAACAAACAAACAAACAAACAAAACAAAAACAAAAAAAAAACAAGCAAAGTGGCTGAACAGTAACAGCTATCATTGCAAGTAAAATAACAACAACAGCATCAGCAACATCATCACTGACTCAGAGAGTGGTGATAAAATAAAAACAGATTAAAAAACAAGCAAAGTGGCTAAACAGTAACAACTATAAATACAAGTAAAATGACAAAAGCAGCAACAGCATCACTAACTCGCAGGGTGTTGATAAAAAAAAAAGCAACAAACAAATAAAGCAAGCAAAGTGGGTGAACATTAACACTCATTGCAACTATAATAACACCAACAGCAACAGCATCAGTGACTCAAAGGGTGTTGATAAACAAAAACAAAGGCACAAACAAAACAAGCAGAGTGGGTGAACATTAACAACACTTATTGCAAGCATAATAACAACAACAGCATCAGCATCACTGACTCAGAGAGTGTTGATAAAATAAAATAGATTATAAACATGCCAAGTTTGTGAACATTAACAAACACTCATTGCAACTATAACAACGACTACAGCAACAGCATCACTTACTCAGAGAGTGTTGAGAAAAAAAACAACAAAAAAAACAAAAACAAAACAAAACAGAAAACAGAAGTACAAGCCAAGGGGGGGAACATTAACAAACACTCATTGCAACTATAACAACAACAACAGCAACAGCATCACTTACTCAGAGGATATTGATAAAAAAAACAAACAAACAAACAAACAAAACAAGCAAAGTGGCTGAACAGTAACAGCTATCATTGCAAGTAAAATAACAACAACAGCATCAGCAACATCATCACTGACTCAGAGAGTGGTGATAAATAAAACAGATTAAAAAACAAGCAAAGTGGCTGAACAGTAACAACTATAAATACAAGTAAAATGACAAAAGCAGCAACAGCATCACTAACTCGCAGGGTGTTGATAAAAAAAAAAAGCAACAAACAAACAAAGCAAGCAAAGTGGGTGAACATTAACACTCATTGCAACTATAATAACACCAACAGCAACAGCATCAGTGACTCAAAGGGTGTTGATAAACAAAAACAAAAGCACAAACAAAACAAGCAAAGTGGGTGAACATTAGCAACACTTATTGCAAGCACAATAACAACAACAGCATCAGCATCACTGACTCAGAGAGTGTTGATAAAACAAAATAGATTATAAACAAGCCAAGTTGGTGAACATTAACAAACACTCATTGCAACTGTAATAAGAACAACAGCAACAGCATCACTGACACAAAGGGTGTTGATAAACAAAAACAAAAACACAAGCAAAGTGGGTGAACATTAACAACACTCATTGCAACTATAACAACAACAACAGCAACAGCATCACTGGCTCAAAGGGTGTTGATAAAATAAAGAAATAAAAACAAAACAAGCAAAGTGGGTGAACAGTAACAACTCCCATTGCAAGCATAATAACGACAACAGCAACAGCAACACCATCACTGACTCAGAGAGTGTTGATAAAATAAAATAGATTATAAACAAGCCAAGTTGGTGAACATTAACAAACACTCATTGCAACTATAACAACGACTACAGCAACAGCATCACTTACTCAGAGAGTGTTGAGAAAAAAAAAACAAAAACAAAAAAAAAACAAAACAAAACAGAAAACAAAAGTACAAGCCAAGTGGGGGAACATTAACAAACACTCATTGCAACTGTAACAACAACAACAGCAACAGCATCACTTACTCAGAGAGTGTTTATAAATAAAACAAAAAAACAAAAACAAGAAACAAAAATACAAGCCAAGTGGGTGATTACTAACAGCGCTAACAGCAGCAACAACAGTGTCTTTAGAAACAACAAACAAGTACAACAGCAACAACTGCTTTTACAGAGTATAACAATAACAACAACATGGCACTAACAACAACAAAAGGGTTGGAATAAAAACCTGTAGGCAAAAGGAGAGCTGCATTCAGACAAGATCGATTACAAAGAGGCTCTTCTTTAGGACAGAGGAGAAACTGCTTTTGAGGGACAGAGGGACTTTTGTTGTTGTGGTTGTTGTTGTTGTTGTGCAGAAACCAACAAACTTTTATTGAACCGAATATAACCGAATATAACCGAAAGTCTTGTTTGCTTCTGTTTTGTGCCATCAAGAAGGGAAAACAAAACATCACAAAACAAACGAAGCAAACGAAACAAACAAACAAACAAACGAAACGAAACAAACAAACAAAAAAAAAAAAATTAAAAAAATTAACAAACAAACAAACAAACAAACAAGCAAACAAACAAAAACAAATAAGAAAAACAGAAAACGCAGTACCGAAACCTCGCCATTTTTTATCCTTCCTCAAGCTTTCTCTGGGCGCCAAAGACCGAGAAAGTTGAGCAAACGTGACGTTGAGGGGGGGGAGGGGGGTACTTAAGGACAGCAGACCGACCAATGGCACGCTTAGGAGAGACCCACGTGAATGCTACATTTTCTTTCTATGTACGCTGAATCCGCTCAAAGTCTGGAATTTCCAGCATTCACGTGTCATCACTCCAGCCACCAGATTGGCCCACACTTTGCACACTTTCAAGACTAGAAACTCACTTGTGCTCAATTTGAGCAAAAAAAAAAAAAAACTAAGTCTCGCATGGCGACAACTTTTCCAAAAGCAAACAAAGGCAAACGAAGGCAAACGAAGAAAAAACAAAAACAAATAAACAAAAACAAAACCGAATAGGGAGAGAGAGAGTGAGTCGACTCATTTCTTTCGACTGCCTTAAACGAGAAGTCTAAAACGTTTAAAAGTTGAAAACTAAGTTTTTTAAATGAACTGCACCGAAAAAACTTTTACGACAGTTTAGCTGGTTAAAAACGCAGAGGAAAATATTTTATAAAATTTAAGCGTTCTAAAGATGTCCATTTTTGTTTTTGTTTTTTTTATTTTGGTTTGTTTCTGGCTTGTTTCTTTCTTTAAATTCTAGCGATCGAGCATATTTGAACGGTTTCATCAACCTGTCGGCGCACGTGCTCGAGAGCTAGAACTTTGATTGCTTTTGTTGTTGAGAATTGAGAATGTCCGAGCAGGTTTTTTTATCGATTTCATCGCTTGTGGCGAGGCAAAAATCAAAACGCTTTTTGGACGAAAGAAAAGAGATTAAAAGGAAAAAAGAGAAGAAAAAAAAAACAAAAAAATAGGTTATGTGTTATGAACATTTATTTTCTCACGCGATGACGTCTAGTTTTGTTAGAGTAATTAAAATATGGTATCAAGTTTGTAATTTCTATCTTATTTTTAGTTACGGATAATTGCCAATTATGTCACGTTTAGTATACACAACGCTGTTTCTTAATAGCAATATGATACAAACAAGTTATAAAAAAAAAGCGTTCGCTCGATCTTCCTTAGTCAGTTGAACAAAAAGAAATTTCACAACATATGATTGATTTGGTTGTCCTAGCAAGCTGTTTTAGCAAACGACTAGAGGTTGCAACTGTTGTTCATTGAAAACGAAAAATCTAGCGTCAGCAAGAAATTTTTGAATACATAATGTACACAAAAGTGGCACTTACAAATGAAAATGTAAAAAAAAACTGTTTACCTTGATGCCAGACTCGCAGAGATGTTGTCGCTCGTTGCTATCGACTGCGAACAGCTTTGTTGTTTTTCGAAGTGCCTCTTCATTCTACTTATAGCCGAAGTTTTGGCTTCGAAAAAAATACGAACGTCGTTAAGCTCAACGAGCTGCTTTAATTGTTGTTCGTGCGAAAACGAAATGCTTAAAACGGATAAAAGTGTTGGCGTAATTACACTTTTCGACCGCGATGCAGTTTGTCAACTCTAGCGTACTTTTTTGGCTCGTGGAGCAAAAGCCTCATGATAATAGCAAAGGCTTAAAATGTCTTAACATGTCAGCAAAGGCTTAATATGCTTAATAAACTGTGGTTAAGCTTTTGCGGTGCAGTTCATTTACAACTTAATTTGCAACTTGCTGGCACAAGCAAACGTTTATGACTTCTCGTTTAAGACAGTTGAGCGAAATCAGTCGACTCACTCATTCTCCCTTTTCTGTTTGTTTTTGTTTTGTTTTTTGTTTTTGTTTTTGTTTTTGTTTGTTTTTTTTTTTCTTTGTTTGTCTTTTGTTTAAAATGTAAAAAACTCGAAAGGAAAGTTGTTGCTTTGTTTGCTTATTGAAAGTTTTCGCCAGTTGCAAGACTTAGTTTTGTTTTTGTTTACTTATAAAATATCGAGGAAAATATTTGAGGACATCGCATTCTAATGGTGCCTTTATAACAACATCTAACGATTTAACGTTTAATGTTGTGCTCAAAAAAAAAATTCCTTTTATATCTCTCAATGGTCTCCAACGATAAAACTGCCGACCAATCGCAACGATTAAACAGCCAACCAATGGCAGCTCAATGGTCTCCAAACAAGAGACTGCCGACCAATGGCAGCTCAGTGGTTTGAGAAGTGAGATCATTCGATTTCCTTTTATTATCTCCAGTTTGAACTAGTGCTTGGCTTGTGGTGCAGAAACTAAAACTTCCCGTTTTTGTATTTTGTTTTGAATTTCTTTGCTTTGAGCTTTTTAATCGATCGATAGCTTTAGGAGAAAAGAAGAAACCCCTCTGACGAAGTCTTGGCTTTTTTAAAAACGCTCAAATTTTGGCAAACAAATCTCATACGAAACGCTACTTTGATGTCAAGCTTTCGTTACTCCCTACTCCCTTCTAGCGGAGGGCGGCAAAAGGTGTTGCATCCTAGAGCTAAAAGTGAGGAGGGAAGCAAGTTTTTTTTTCGTTTTGTTTGCTTTTTTATGTTTTTTTGTTTTTTGAGGGGGGAGAGTTAGAGGGTAAGGGGGTTAGGATTAGAGGGGGTTGGGGTTACGGTTTGGAAACCTGGGGACGAGGATATCAAGCAGGAGTTTAGTGTTAAGGTTAAAGGGCCCACGAGGGGCGTCCTTCAATTGTAAAATGCCTTTAGACGCACGTGTCTAGTCGTCTCGTTGCATCGACCTAGAGGAGTTTTCTGATAGATCTTGCGCTTTGGGCTCAGTTAATCGGTCTGTATCCATTGTAAACACGGTGTCTGCCGTTAGAAAATCGTTAACCAGGCGTTTGTGAGCTTTAACAACCATCCCTTTGAGTTTAAAACGAACGTTTCTTCAAAAGCCACTCGAGATGGAGGTACTCACGGAGGTTTGTTACGGTAACAACCCTGTGGTTTGCCATCTTCTTTCTTTCCGCAGCGTCGCAAACGCATCGGCCGGTCTCTTAGGTGACGAAAAAACGTCTGATCTCTCGACTGGAATGCTTAACGTACTAAGATTAGTAGAGTTAGTACTAAGAGTTGCATCTGGCCGCCGTAATTTTCTTCGATGATGTCTTGAAAATTTCGTGACGTCGTTTTTCAAACCTCTAGGGTCGATTTTAACCTTCGACCTTAAAGTCGATTTTAGCCTTCGGTGTGGCTCTGTACAACTTTTGCGGTGAAAAAGCTTGCGCGGAGTCTACAGTTGTATTTAGCCGACAGACGCTGGCAACGCAGAAACAGAATGACTCTTGGGCGGCGCAAACCGAGCGTTCAGCAAATTTCTAGCATTTTACGTCAAAGCGGACAATCTGCACGACAAATAAAGCTAACTTTCTCGTTGCAACAGTTAGTCACTGGATCGTTGGACGAGTGTGTACAGCTGTTTTGCGTCGAAAGCGACCGGTGGTCGGATGCGACTCTTCTTTTCATTCGAAAATCAGAACCTGGCCATCAGTCGTGTATCACCATCGAATGCTTAATGTAGTGATTTCTCGAAACGACAAAAGCTTGTAAAACAAACAGCTTCGCTGTACTGTTGCCTAATATGTTAACGGATGGCCAGGAACAACCTTGGTCTGTAATGAATGAGTTCGTTTTTCCATTCGAGGCACTAATTACTGCAGTTTTAAAAGTCACCTAAAGTATAAGCTCATCTCTCCATTCAAGAAAAACAAGCATCAGAGTTTCGGAAAGTTTGCATGCACGACACCACCATCGATGATACTTAAACAAACAGAAAATGAATTGCAAAACAGAACCACTGAATTGCAAAACATAACAACGGACAGCTTGTAAAATGCATGGTGATGAGCTTCTTCAATCCAATCAAGGAACCAAGCATCACAGTTTCGGCAATGGTGCATGTGCAAATCAGCAAACTGTGATACTTAATCAAACAACTTCACTGTTTTGCTTAGTTTAAGAACGGATGGCTAAGAACAACCTCGTTAGTGAGTATGAAGTCATCTCTTCATTCCAGGAATTAATAATAATCAGAGTTTTAGAAGTCTCTTACGTGCGATACTACTATCAACGGTACTTAATCAAACAGCCTCTCAGAATGGCCTAGTTTGAGAACGGAAGGCTAGGAACAACCTTAGTAGTGAGTCATCAGTTCAACTTTTCATTCAAGGAATTAAGCATCTAAAATCTGAAAAATAAAAAGAAGAGCTCTTTGTTAGAAGTTCTTATTTTTATTTTTCCTCAACTTCTATTTCTTTTCTTTTTTTACTTTTTTT
>NW_028324301.1:27301258-27359386 GCF_058129835.1 Hydra viridissima
TAATTCTAAATGCAACTCTATTAAAGTTTTCACAGAATAACAAAACGACTTCTTTTTTTTTTTTTAAAGATAAAAAAAAGTTTGAACTATCTTTAAATAAGAAATGTGAGAACAGTTTAACAGAACTTCTTGTTTATTATGTCTTTAGCGAAACAGATAAAAATATTTGCAAAAGCATAGATAAAACAAACTACACAAAAGGCCCATCTTTATTGCCAAACTGAACAAACTTATCTAAACTACATAAATGGTTTCACGATATTGCCATATTGAACAAACTTTTCTAAACTACCCTCTTTTGAATTTTTAGCTTCATGTTTTTAATTTTGTCTTTAATATGGCTTTGGTAGGAGTACTTTTGCAAGACATGAATGAGCTTGTCACTGCTATGATTTGCCAGATGCCAAGGTAATCTTTGTACGAGCAACTTGAGCTTACATCTGTAAACACGTCTTGCAAGATGTATGCCAACACCAAAGCTGCACATCGTGGAAAACTTCTGGTGTTGAACCATTCGTTGTGGCCAGGGCAAGCATTCAGCTCTTCAACTATTTCATCTAAAATTTTACAAACTCAAGTCATAACACAAAGTGATTAAATCAAATATTCATTTGGTTCTGAAGTAAGACAAGATTTATTCTGTTTTTTTATTTATTTTTTTTTGTTGACCTTATTGTTTGCACTGATAGCAATAACTGGTTTTTGAAAGATTACCTAAATGGCATTGGCTAACTTCTGCTTTGTTTTCCTTTGTTCTTGGCTGAGTTGATCCTGAAATAAAATAAAACCATGTTCATTTTTCTAATTCATAAAAACCATCAACAGTTTCTAAGTGTTAGAGATGATAACAAGCTGTGCATGATTTCTAACGGTGATGTTTCTAACTTCATCATTAGAAATCGGGTAGACACAACTTTCTAAAAGTGCACTTAGCAATGATGGCTAGTTTTTGTTAACAGTTAACCATCTGAAATTGTGCAAGAAGAGGTTTGTGTTTATATATCTTTGTATAAATTAGGTTTTACATTACCGATGAGTTCTTGAGTGAAAGATGGCATTTCCAACTTGATTTTTTTTCTTCTTGGATCTTTTACTTCTAAAACATAATCAGTTTTAGTATCATTCACTTGTATAAACATTTAAGCAATCACAGAATTAGTCCTGCAACAAATACATACACACTTCTGTGTTGTTTTTTTGTTTTGTTTTGTTTTTTTTACAGCTCTAACAATAACAATAGGGCAAGGAGTTGATTTGGGCATTTTCATTTTTTGAAAGCGTGTTGAGATTTGCATAAAAATCAAAAATCAAAAATCAAAAAGAATTTACCTCAGGATGTAGAGGCAAGACTTTGGCTAAATAGGCTACCAACAGATTGAACAGCATAAGGTGAGAGCTGCTTTGCAAGAACAGTACCAGCCTGTTGGACAGGAACAGCTGAAACTGGATCAGATGAAAGAAACAAACTGGGTTTGGCCAATGTTTGCTGAAAAGCAACAAGGCTAGGAGTCAGAGGAACAGAAAAGACCTCTTTTGAAGGACAGAAAGCGACTTGCTGAGAAGGAGAAGCAGAAACAGGTTTGGCAACCACTTGCTCATTAAAGTAAACTGGAGAAAGTTTTGCATGGTGTTCAATAAAATCCGGTTCATCAGGAAATAATGTTAATGCAAGAGGAGAACAAGCTGTGCCAACAGGAACAGCTAGAGTCTGATCTACATCCATACAAACAGCTTGTTCGTTAGGAACTAGTTGTGCAAGAGCAGGGGATAGTTCAAGAACTGGACCAGCGATTGTTTGTTCAGATGGAACAGACGAAACAGGAGTTGAGGTAGGTTCACACAAGAAATCTACGGCATGGTCGTTGCTATCCTCTAAAGGAACATTGTTTTCTACAGCTGGAGAAAACGGAACCACTGTGGTACAGCTGAAAGTAGCAGCACATTCTTCAGAGTCAGAACCGGAGTCTAAATCTTCCTCAAAGATGTCCTCAACCTCATGAAAACCGTACTCCTCTGCATTAGTTTGGAGCCAGTCCATCACATCCTTCTCCTTCTTTGGTGGTCTCTCAGACTTTTCAACAGTCAAAGACTCTATGACTCCGAAGGACTGTCCGATGCCCAGGGCAAAGCGCAACTCCTCTGCAGCGTTCCACTGGGACACATAAAAGCTATCCATTGTGTTCCTGCTGTGCTTCATGTAGAGTGTAGCAAACCGCTCGCGATCTTCTTTGCTGTTGTTGGCAAAGTAAGTGGCTATCGAACCGCGAATGCAAGTGGGAGTAAGACGCTTCATGGAATGTTTACTTGGCTTTTTCTGAAGCAGGACGTCAGGCAAGAGGAGATAGCAGAGGAACCCATCTGGTAAACAGGCACTCTAGTTGCACCGAGTGTCACACATTCGTCTTTGTTGGGTCTCATCGATGGAAAAAGGGGCCTGTAGCAGTCGCTCAACTCCAAAACAGTCTTGGTGTCTGCAGCCATGTAGTGAGAGTCGTTGACAAGAAGGTCTCTGTATCTCAGCAAATAAATATCGATCAACACTTTCAAGTCGTTCGGCACTAGAATGTTTTTGGCTCCGTACTTGTATGCTGTTTTGTAGCGCTCTTGCACAATGCAATATCCACACTCACTCTTCTCAGCAGCCATGTAGTCTCTAATGTTTAAAAGAGCAATGTTAGATTTTCTTAAACTGTTAATTACAGTGACAGAGAGCAGAAGATGGTTTCGTAGAGACACAGCATTGTCTCTAGTCGGTGTAAGAGACGGCTTTCTAATCGATTCCACTAACTGTCTTACGTATGCAGACTTGCCATATTCGTTCAGCAAACTGACATTGATGATGTTGATGCATTTTTTGCTTTTCACAAGGCTCCTCCTCAAAGAACGAAAGGGCCTCAGCACTTTTTGTAACTCCTCCACCTTGCAGCGCAAACGTCGGATGGCCTCATGAGAAAGTCCGAAATAGACATTCCTGGCTTCACTGAAACGAAACAGGAGACAAAGGTAGACAAGGCGGTTGTACAACGTGTGACAAGACATGGCTTTTGTTTGGTCAAGTTCACTCAGCTTGGAATTGAGCTGAATGTTTTTAAAGTGCATGGAAAAGTATCTATCCTCCAAAACGTTGGAATTGGTGAGAGCGTTCGGGTGCAGCGTCAGCGTGCTGTCACAACATGTCAATATTTCAACAACTGCATTTTTGTAGATCTTTGCTTGTGACAAAGTGTTGTTGTTGGCTACCACAAGCCACTTTTCAAAATCTCTGAAGAGCTCATCTGCTGACTGGTAATAAAAGTGAAAAGCATCTTTGTCCAGCTGAAACAAGAGTCTCTTATCTTCTGTCAAGACGGAGGAGTTGGAAACCAAGTGCTTTAAGGAATTAAAATCAGAGTCTAGGACGGATTCGGTGTTCAGCTCTTTGTTTTCTACAGAGGTGCATTGGTTTGCAGAAGGAGCCTCGGACGAACCAGCAACTGATGAGGGCAAGCTTAAAAGAGGATCAGAGGAAAGAACCGGAGAAGAAAAAGAGGAGGAAGGCCCAGGAGCAGAGGATGCAGAGCCTGATGCAGACGCTTGTTCAGCTACTGGCTTAATACCAAAGAAGGCAGGTCGAATAAATTGAGGGACATAGAGCTTGTCGTTGTCGTATCGCTTTGCCTCTGCAATCTTTTGTTTGATCGTCTTGGAATCGTAGAAATGAGTCTCTTTCAAGTGTATGTCCAGTCGGTCGTAATACTTCCAACATTGCAAACAGGGGTAAGGTTTTGGACAGCCGGACTTGCGTTCGAGACGAGCATGCTGAAACTTCCTGACCATTGCAGAGTAAAAGATGGAAGCTTCATCCAAAGTCCAAGAATGATCTTTTTTAGTCAAGTGTCTTTTAATGCTTGTGGAGGAATGTTTGCACAAAGGCATCGGACAGCTAACAGCGTACCTCTTCTTGGTACCATAGAAAGGTACAACCCTGTTTACGGAGCCACACGCTGCAACTAATGCGGCCCTGACTTTGTTTTTGAGCTTTAAGTCTCTCTGTTCTTGTGACTGCCTTCTTTTCTTTTTTTTCGCTTTAGAGTTCGGAGAAGGGGCAACAACAGTGTTGTTTTCTTGTGAAGAAGACATGTTCAGGTGTTTGTTTGCAACGGTTTATGCTAAAAAAAAGAAGACAGTTAGTGAGAGTGTTTTTCTTCTGCCTGCATCCTGGAATCCTGGAATGTTTACAACTGCAGGGAAGAGCTGTGTTTTTTCGAATCCTCTGCAAAAGAGAAAAAAGAAAGAAAAGAGAGCAACAAGAAGAAACAAAGTTTCCACTAGCAAATGAAAAAGAATGAGAGCAACTAGCATTACATGCATGGTGGCAGCAGTGATTGCTATTATGAGAAGGAGAATGAGAAAAAAAAAAAAAAAAAGAAACAAATAAATAAAGAGATGGAGTTTGAGAGGATCTCGCAACCATATGACTCAAAGAAAGAAACTGTGTTGAAAAAAGGCAAGAGAGGGCAAATAGAACTTGCTAACAAGGACAAATGACAGACATAACTACAACAGTAACAACTCTCATTGCAAGCATAATAACAACAGCATCAGCATCACTGACTCAGAGAGTGTTGACATAACAAAAAAGAAAACAAAAGTACAAGCCAAGTGGGGGAACATTAACAAACACTCATTGCAACTATAACAACAACAACAACAACAGCAACAGCATCACTGACTCAGAGGGTATTGATAAAAAAAAACAAGCAAAACAAAAACAAACAAAAAAACAAATAAAAAAACAAAACAAGCAAATTGGGTGAACAGTAACAACTCTCATTGCAAGCATAATAACAACAACAGCATCAGCATCAGCATCACTGACTCAGAGAGTGTTGACAAAATAAAATAGACAATAAGCAAGCAAAGTGGGTGAACAGTAACAACTCTCACTGCAAGCATAATAACAACAACAGCATCAGCATCAGCATCACTGACTCAGAGAGTGTTGATAAAATAAAACAGATTATAAACAAACAAAGTGGGTGAACAGTAACAGCTCTCATTGAAAGCATAATAACAACAACAGCATCACTAACTCAGAGGATATATAAAAAAACAAACAAACAAACAAACAAAACAAAAACAAAAAAAAACAAGCAAAGTGGCTGAACAGTAACAGCTATCATTGCAAGTAAAATAACAACAACAGCATCAGCAACATCATCACTGACTCAGAGAGTGGTGATAAAATAAAACAGATTAAAAAACAAGCAAAGTGGCTAAACAGTAACAACTATAAATACAAGTAAAATGACAAAAGCAGCAACAGCATCACTAACTCGCAGGGTGTTGATAAAAAAAAAAGCAACAAACAAATAAAGCAAGCAAAGTGGGTGAACATTAACACTCATTGCAACTATAATAACACCAACAGCAACAGCATCAGTGACTCAAAGGGTGTTGATAAACAAAAACAAAGGCACAAACAAAACAAGCAGAGTGGGTGAACATTAACAACACTTATTGCAAGCATAATAACAACAACAGCATCAGCATCACTGACTCAGAGAGTGTTGATAAAATAAAATAGATTATAAACATGCCAAGTTTGTGAACATTAACAAACACTCATTGCAACTATAACAACGACTACAGCAACAGCATCACTTACTCAGAGAGTGTTGAGAAAAAAAACAACAAAAAAAACAAAAACAAAACAAAACAGAAAACAGAAGTACAAGCCAAGGGGGGGGGGGGGGGAACATTAACAAACACTCATTGCAACTATAACAACAACAACAGCAACAGCATCACTTACTCAGAGGATATTGATAAAAAAAAACAAACAAACAAACAAACAAAACAAGCAAAGTGGCTGAACAGTAACAGCTATCATTGCAAGTAAAATAACAACAACAGCATCAGCAACATCATCACTGACTCAGAGAGTGGTGATAAAATAAAACAGATTAAAAAACAAGCAAAGTGGCTGAACAGTAACAACTATAAATACAAGTAAAATGACAAAAGCAGCAACAGCATCACTAACTCGCAGGGTGTTGATAAAAAAAAAAGCAACAAACAAATAAAGCAAGCAAAGTGGGTGAACATTAACACTCATTGCAACTATAATAACACCAACAGCAACAGCATCAGTGACTCAAAGGGTGTTGATAAACAAAAACAAAAGCACAAACAAAACAAGCAAAGTGGGTGAACATTAACAACACTTATTGCAAGCACAATAACAACAACAGCATCAGCATCACTGACTCAGAGAGTGTTGATAAAACAAAATAGATTATAAACAAGCCAAGTTGGTGAACATTAACAAACACTCATTGCAACTGTAATAAGAACAACAGCAACAGCATCACTGACACAAAGGGTGTTGATAAACAAAAACAAAAACACAAGCAAAGTGGGTGAACATTAACAACACTCATTGCAACTATAACAACAACAACAGCAACAGCATCACTGGCTCAAAGGGTGTTGATAAAATAAAGAAATAAAAACAAAACAAGCAAAGTGGGTGAACAGTAACAACTCCCATTGCAAGCATAATAACGACAACAGCAACAGCAACACCATCACTGACTCAGAGAGTGTTGATAAAATAAAATAGATTATAAACAAGCCAAGTTGGTGAACATTAACAAACACTCATTGCAACTATAACAACGACTACAGCAACAGCATCACTTACTCAGAGAGTGTTGAGAAAAAAAAACAAAAACAAAAAAAAACAAAACAAAACAGAAAACAAAAGTACAAGCCAAGTGGGGGAACATTAACAAACACTCATTGCAACTGTAACAACAACAACAGCAACAGCATCACTTACTCAGAGAGTGTTTATAAATAAAACAAAAAACAAAAACAAGAAACAAAAATACAAGCCAAGTGGGTGATTACTAACAGCGCTAACAGCAGCAACAACAGTGTCTTTAGAAACAACAAACAAGTACAACAGCAACAACTGCTTTTACAGAGTATAACAATAACAACAACATGGCACTAACAACAACAAAAGGGTTGGAATAAAAACCTGTAGGCAAAAGGAGAGCTGCATTCAGACAAGATCGATTACAAAGAGGCTCTTCTTTAGGACAGAGGAGAAACTGCTTTTGAGGGACAGAGGGACTTTTGTTGTTGTGGTTGTTGTTGTTGTTGTGCAGAAACCAACAAACTTTTATTGAACCGAATATAACCGAATATAACCGAAAGTCTTGTTTGCTTCTGTTTTGTGCCATCAAGAAGGGAAAACAAAACATCACAAAACAAACGAAGCAAACGAAACAAACAAACAAACAAACGAAAACAAACAAACAAAAAAAAAAAAATTAAAAAAATTAACAAACAAACAAACAAACAAACAAGCAAACAAACAAAAACAAATAAGAAAAACAGAAAACGCAGTACCGAAACCTCGCCATTTTTTATCCTTCCTCAAGCTTTCTCTGGGCGCCAAAGACCGAGAAAGTTGAGCAAACGTGACGTTGAGGGGGGGGAGGGGGGTACTTAAGGACAGCAGACCGACCAATGGCACGCTTAGGAGAGACCCACGTGAATGCTACATTTTCTTTCTATGTACGCTGAATCCGCTCAAAGTCTGGAATTTCCAGCATTCACGTGTCATCACTCCAGCCACCAGATTGGCCCACACTTTGCACACTTTCAAGACTAGAAACTCACTTGTGCTCAATTTGAGCAAAAAAAAAAAAAAAACTAAGTCTCGCATGGCGACAACTTTTCCAAAAGCAAACAAAGGCAAACGAAGGCAAACGAAGAAAAAACAAAAACAAATAAACAAAAACAAAACCGAATAGGGAGAGAGAGAGTGAGTCGACTCATTTCTTTCGACTGCCTTAAACGAGAAGTCTAAAACGTTTAAAAGTTGAAAACTAAGTTTTTTAAATGAACTGCACCGAAAAAACTTTACGACAGTTTAGCTGGTTAAAAACGCAGAGGAAAATATTTTATAAAATTTAAGCGTTCTAAAGATGTCCATTTTTGTTTTTGTTTTTTTTATTTTGGTTTGTTTCTGGCTTGTTTCTTTCTTTAAATTCTAGCGATCGAGCATATTTGAACGGTTTCATCAACCTGTCGGCGCACGTGCTCGAGAGCTAGAACTTTGATTGCTTTTGTTGTTGAGAATTGAGAATGTCCGAGCAGGTTTTTTTATCGATTTCATCGCTTGTGGCGAGGCAAAAATCAAAACGCTTTTTGGACGAAAGAAAAGAGATTAAAAGGAAAAAAGAGAAGAAAAAAAAAACAAAAAAATAGGTTATGTGTTATGAACATTTATTTTCTCACGCGATGACGTCTAGTTTTGTTAGAGTAATTAAAATATGGTATCAAGTTTGTAATTTCTATCTTATTTTTAGTTACGGATAATTGCCAATTATGTCACGTTTAGTATACACAACGCTGTTTTCTTAATAGCAATATGATACAAACAAGTTATAAAAAAAAAAGCGTTCGCTCGATCTTCCTTAGTCAGTTGAACAAAAAGAAATTTTCACAACATATGATTGATTTGGTTGTCCTAGCAAGCTGTTTTAGCAAACGACTAGAGGTTGCAACTGTTGTTCATTGAAAACGAAAAATCTAGCGTCAGCAAGAAATTTTTGAATACATAATGTACACAAAAGTGGCACTTACAAATGAAAATGTAAAAAAAAACTGTTTACCTTGATGCCAGACTCGCAGAGATGTTGTCGCTCGTTGCTATCGACTGCGAACAGCTTTGTTGTTTTTCGAAGTGCCTCTTCATTCTACTTATAGCCGAAGTTTTGGCTTCGAAAAAAAATACGAACGTCGTTAAGCTCAACGAGCTGCTTTAATTGTTGTTCGTGCGAAAACGAAATGCTTAAAACGGATAAAAGTGTTGGCGTAATTACACTTTTCGACCGCGATGCAGTTTGTCAACTCTAGCGTACTTTTTTGGCTCGTGGAGCAAAAGCCTCATGATAATAGCAAAGGCTTAAAATGTCTTAACATGTCAGCAAAGGCTTAATATGCTTAATAAACTGTGGTTAAGCTTTTGCGGTGCAGTTCATTTACAACTTAATTTGCAACTTGCTGGCACAAGCAAACGTTTATGACTTCTCGTTTAAGACAGTTGAGCGAAATCAGTCGACTCACTCATTCTCCCTTTTCTGTTTTGTTTTTGTTTTGTTTTTTTGTTTTTGTTTTTGTTTTTGTTTGTTTTTTTTTTTTCTTTGTTTGTCTTTTGTTTAAAATGTAAAAAACTCGAAAGGAAAGTTGTTGCTTTGTTTGCTTATTGAAAGTTTTCGCCAGTTGCAAGACTTAGTTTTGTTTTTGTTTACTTATTAAAATATCGAGGAAAATATTTGAGGACATCGCATTCTAATGGTGCCTTTATAACAACATCTAACGATTTAACGTTTAATGTTGTGCTCAAAAAAAAAATTCCTTTTATATCTCTCAATGGTCTCCAACGATAAAACTGCCGACCAATCGCAACGATTAAACAGCCAACCAATGGCAGCTCAATGGTCTCCAAACAAGAGACTGCCGACCAATGGCAGCTCAGTGGTTTGAGAAGTGAGATCATTCGATTTCCTTTTATTATCTCCAGTTTGAACTAGTGCTTGGCTTGTGGTGCAGAAACTAAAACTTCCCGTTTTTGTATTTTGTTTTGAATTTCTTTGCTTTGAGCTTTTTAATCGATCGATAGCTTTAGGAGAAAAGAAGAAACCCCTCTGACGAAGTCTTGGCTTTTTTAAAAACGCTCAAATTTTGGCAAACAAATCTCATACGAAACGCTACTTTGATGTCAAGCTTTCGTTACTCCCTACTCCCTTCTAGCGGAGGGCGGCAAAAAGGTGTTGCATCCTAGAGCTAAAAGTGAGGAGGGAAGCAAGTTTTTTTTTCGTTTTGTTTGCTTTTTTATGTTTTTTGTTTTTTTGAGGGGGGAGAGTTAGAGGGTAAGGGGGTTAGGATTAGAGGGGGTTGGGGTTACGGTTTGGAAACCTGGGGACGAGGATATCAAGCAGGAGTTTAGTGTTAAGGTTAAAGGGCCCACGAGGGGCGTCCTTCAATTGTAAAATGCCTTTAGACGCACGTGTCTAGTCGTCTCGTTGCATCGACCTAGAGGAGTTTTCTGATAGATCTTGCGCTTTGGGCTCAGTTAATCGGTCTGTATCCATTGTAAACACGGTGTCTGCCGTTAGAAAATCGTTAACCAGGCGTTTGTGAGCTTTAACAACCATCCCTTTGAGTTTAAAACGAACGTTTCTTCAAAAGCCACTCGAGATGGAGGTACTCACGGAGGTTTGTTACGGTAACAACCCTGTGGTTTGCCATCTTCTTTCTTTCCGCAGCGTCGCAAACGCATCGGCCGGTCTCTTAGGTGACGAAAAAACGTCTGATCTCTCGACTGGAATGCTTAACGTACTAAGATTAGTAGAGTTAGTACTAAGAGTTGCATCTGGCCGCCGTAATTTTCTTCGATGATGTCTTGAAAATTTCGTGACGTCGTTTTCAAACCTCTAGGGTCGATTTTAACCTTCGACCTTAAAGTCGATTTTAGCCTTCGGTGTGGCTCTGTACAACTTTTGCGGTGAAAAAGCTTGCGCGGAGTCTACAGTTGTATTTAGCCGACAGACGCTGGCAACGCAGAAACAGAATGACTCTTGGGCGGCGCAAACCGAGCGTTCAGCAAATTTCTAGCATTTTACGTCAAAGCGGACAATCTGCACGACAAATAAAGCTAACTTTCTCGTTGCAACAGTTAGTCACTGGATCGTTGGACGAGTGTGTACAGCTGTTTTGCGTCGAAAGCCGACCGGTGGTCGGTTGCGACTCTTCTTTTCATTCGAAAATCAGAACCTGGCCATCAGTCGTGTATCACCATCGAATGCTTAATGTAGTGATTTCTCGAAACGACAAAAGCTTGTAAAACAAACAGCTTCGCTGTACTGTTGCCTAATATGTTAACGGATGGCCAGGAACAACCTTGGTCTGTAATGAATGAGTTCGTTTTTCCATTCGAGGCACTAATTACTGCAGTTTTAAAAGTCACCTAAAGTATAAGCTCATCTCTCCATTCAAGAAAAACAAGCATCAGAGTTTCGGAAAGTTTGCATGCACGACACCACCATCGATGATACTTAAACAAACAGAAAATGAATTGCAAAACAGAACCACTGAATTGCAAAACATAACAACGGACAGCTTGTAAAATGCATGGTGATGAGCTTCTTCAATCCAATCAAGGAACCAAGCATCACAGTTTCGGCAATGGTGCATGTGCAAATCAGCAAACTGTGATACTTAATCAAACAACTTCACTGTTTTGCTTAGTTTAAGAACGGATGGCTAAGAACAACCTCGTTAGTGAGTATGAAGTCATCTCTTCATTCCAGGAATTAATAATAATCAGAGTTTTAGAAGTCTCTTACGTGCGATACTACTATCAACGGTACTTAATCAAACAGCCTCTCAGAATGGCCTAGTTTGAGAACGGAAGGCTAGGAACAACCTTAGTAGTGAGTCATCAGTTCAACTTTTCATTCAAGGAATTAAGCATCTAAAATCTGAAAAATAAAAAGAAGAGCTCTTTGTTAGAAGTTCTTATTTTTATTTTTCCTCAACTTCTATTTCTTTTCTTTTTTTACTTTTTTTTTTTTAATGATAGTTTTTCTTTTTTTTTATCTATTTTGTTCGTTTAAATTAATACAACAGGCGTTTTAGGTCGTTTCTGTAACATTATTTAACACTTTAAATTGTAATAAATATTTGAACAGAAGAAAATCCCTTTCGTAACGTTAAAATGTCATAAGAACATTTCATCTTTACCAAATACGCTTGTAAAAATAGTTTCACTTTTAAAGTTTGTTGTATATGTCTTTTAATTTAGTGAATCGCAATTTGGATTTTCTTAGGCGCACATCTACTTTAGTTGCTTTTTCTTAAAGAAAGGTCACCAGAGTTTTCTTACACAGCCCCTGCAGCATAATCTTTAACAAAATACTCTTTTGAAAAGTTTTACATTGAAATAAACAAAAGCCATTTGCGTAAGTAGAGATAACTTAGAGAATAAAAAGTGCATAAACGCCTCGCTACTTTGATGAAGAAGAAACGGATGACTAAATGCAACTTTTTAATTTCGTGTGCTATCTCTTTCGATTAAGGTACTTTTTGAATATTTTTTCAAAGAAATGTTAGCGTAGTTTTCCTTTTTTAAATTTAAATCATGTTTAAAGGTAGTTTTTGAATGTTTTTTCAAAGAAATGTTAGCGTAGTTTTCATCTATTAAATTTAAATCATGTTTAAAGGTAGTTTTTGAATGTTTTTTCAAAGAAATGTTAGCGTAGTTTTCATCTATTAAATCTAAATCATGTTTAAAGGTAGTTTTCGAATATTTTTTCAAAGAATTGTTAGCGTAGTTTTCCTCTTTTAGATCTAGCTTATGTTTAAGGTAGTTTTTGAGTATTTTTTCAAAGAAAAGTTAGCGTAGTTTTCCTCTTTTAGATCTAGCTTATGTTTAAGGTAGTTTTTGAGTATTTTTTCAAAGAAAAGTTAGCGTAGTTTTCCTCTTTTAGATCTAGCTTATGTTTAAGGTAGTTTTTAAATATTTTTTTAAAGAAAAGTTAGCATAGTTTTCCTCTTTTGGATATAGCTTATGTTTAAGGTAGTTTTTAAATATTTTTTTTAAAGAAAAGTTAGCGTAGTTTTCCTCCTTTAGATCTAGCTTATAATTCAGGTAGTTTTTGAATATTTTTTCAAATAAAAATTAGCAAAGTATAGTTTATTTAGCATGACATCACAAAATACTAAACTCAAAAAGGCAAGATAAAGTATAAGATAAACGTAAAATAAGATATAGATGAAACAAATGTTAGGCTGCATAAAATCAAAAACTGCATTGCCTATCATAAACACAAATGTCTAGTGAGAGCTTTTAAAGGTCGTTCTTTTCGTCTTTTAATTTGGTGAATCGCGATTTGAATTTTCTAAGGCGCACATGTCTTTCAGTTGCTTTTTTCTTAAGGAAAGGTCGCCAGAGTTTTTTTACGCAGCTCCTGCAGCATAATCTTTAACAAAATACTCTTTTGTATATCATTACATAGAAATAAACAAAAACCATATGCGTAAACAGAGATAAATTAGAACGCAAAAGTGCATAAAAAGCCTCGCTACTTTGCTATAGAAGAAGTGGATGACTAGATACAACTTTGTAAATTCGTGCACTACCTCAATGGATTAAGGTATTTTTCGAAAGTTTTTTAAAAGCATAAATAGCGTAGTCTTCCTCTTTTAAATCTAGCTTATGTCTAAGGCAGTTTTTGAATAGATTTTCAAAGAAAGGTTAGCGTACTTTTCCACTTTTAAGTTTAGCTTATGTAGCTTGACAAAACAACACACAAAAAGACAAGATAAAGTATCAGATAAACGTAAAATAAAATATAAATGAAACTAAAGTTAGGCTGCATAAAAAACAAACAACTTAATAATCTACTAGACATGTTTAAGTTGAATTAAGTAAAGTCCTTTGCGCAAATTTGGGTAAATAAGAGAGTAAAAATCCATAAAAAGAAGAAGTGGATGAGTAGATACAATTTTTTAAATTTGTGTGCTATCTCTATTGAATAAGGTAGTTTTCGAGAGTTTTTTCAAAGCAAAATTAGCGTAGTGTTCCTCTTTTAAATCTAGATTATCTCAAAAATAGATTTCGAATAGTTTTTCAAAGAAAGGTTAGCGCAGCTTTCCTCTTTTAACATTAGCTTATGTAGCTTGACATCACAGAACACAAAAAGATAAAATAAAATATAAGACAAACGTAAAATGAAAAATAGATGTAGCTAAAGTTAGGCAGCATAAAAAACCAACAACATAATAATCTACTAGGCATGTTTAAATTGAATTAAATAAAATCCTTTGCGCAAAAATAGGTATGTTAGAGAGTAAAAGCGCATAGAAAGCCTCGCTACTTTGCTGTGAAAGAAGTGGATGACTAGATACAACTTTTTAAAATCCTGTGCTATCTCTATCGATTAAGGTAGTTTTCGAAAGATTTTTCAAAGCAAAAATAGCGTAGTCTTTCTCTTTTAAATCTAGATTATGTCTAAGGTAGTTTTTGAACAGCTTTTCAAAGAAAGGTTAGCGTAGCTTTCCTCTTTTAAGTTTAGCTTATGTAGCTTGACATCACAAAACACAAAATTCAAAAAGACAAAATAAAATATAAGATAAACGTAAAATAAAATATAGATGAAGCTAAAGTTAGACTGCATAAAAAAACAACAACGTAATAACCTACTAGAATCTAATAAAACCCTATGCACAAATGTAGGTATGTTAGAGAGTAAAAGTGCATAAAAAGCCTCGCTACTTTGTTTAAGGTAGTTTTTGAATAGTTTTTCAAAGAAAGCTTAGCGTAGTTTTCCTCTTTAAAGTTTGGCTTATGTAGCTTGACATCACAAAACACAAAACACTAAAAGGAAAGGTAATATAAAAGTTAATCGTAAAATAAAATGTAGGTGAAATAAATGTTAGGCTGCATAAAAGAAAAAAAAAATCGTAACATAATAATCTTCTATATATGTTTGGATTGAATTAAATGAATTCCTTTGCGTAAATATAAGCAAACTAGTGAGAAAAAGTGCATAAAGAGCCTCGCTACTTTGCTGCAGAAGTAGTGGATGACTATATGCAATTTTTTAAAATCGTGTGCTATCTCTATCGATTAAGGTAGTTTTCGAAAGTTTTTTCAAAGTAAAAATAGTGTAGTTTTCCTCTTTTAAATCTAGCTTTTGTCTAGGGTAGTTTATGAATAGATTTTCAAAGAAAGGTTAGCGTAGCATTCCACTTTTAAGTTTAGCTTAAGTTGCTTGGCATCACAAAACTCAAAACTCAAAAAGAAAAGATAAAATATATGATAAACCTAAAACATAATATAGATGAAACTAAAGTTAGGCTGCATAAAAAACCAACAACATAATAATCTACTAGGCATGTTTAAATTGAATTAAATAAAATCCTTTGCGCAAATGTAGGTATGTTAGAGAGTAAAAGTGCATGAAAAGCCTCGCTACTTTGTTAAAGGTAGTTTTTGAATAGTTTTTCAAAGCAAGTTTAGCGTAGTTTTCCTCTTTTATGTTTAGACTATGTAGCTTGACATCACAGAACACAAAGCTCAAAAAGGCAAGATAAAATATAAGTTAATCGTAAAATATAGATGTAACAAAGTTTAGACTGCATAAAAAACCAACAACATAATAATCTACTAGGCATGTTTAAGTTGAATTAAATAATGTCCTTTGCGCAAATATAGGAAAGTTAGAGTAAAAATCCATAAAAAGCCTCGATACTTTGCTGAAGAAGAAGATGACTATATGCAACTTTTTAAAATTGTGAGCTATCTATATCGATTTAGGTCCTTTTTGAGTACTTTTTCAAAGAAAAGTTAGCGCAGTTTTCCCCTTTTAAGATTAGATTATGAAGCTTGACATAACAAAACACAAAACTAACAAAGGCAAGATAAAATATAAGGTAAACGCAATATAATGTATAGATGAAACTAAAGTTAGGCTGCATAAAACAAACGGGTAACAATACTCTTCTATGTATGTTTACATTGAGTTAAATAAAATCCTTTGCGCAAATATAGGTATGTTAGAGAATAAAAGTGCATAAAAAGCCTCAGTACTTTGCTGTAGAAGAAGTGGATGAGTAGATACAATTTTTTAAATTTGTGTGCTATCTCTATCGAATAAGTTAGTTTTCGAGAGTTTTTTCAAAGCAAAATTAGCGTAGTGTTCCTCTTTTAAATCTAGATTATCTCAAAAATAGATTTCGAATAGTTTTTCAAAGAAAGGTTAGCGCAGCTTTCCTCTTTTAACATTAGCTTATGTAGCTTGACATCACAGAACACAAAAAGATAAAATAAAATATAAGACAAACGTAAAATGAAAAATAGATGTAGCTAAAGTTAGGCTGCATAAAAAACCAACAACATAATAATCTACTAGGCATGTTTAAATTGAATTAAATAAAATCCTTTGCGCAAAAATAGGTATGTTAGAGAGTAAAAGCGCATAAAAAGCCTCGCTACTTTGTTAAAGGTAGTTTTTGAATAGTTTTTCAAAGACAGGTTAGCGTAAATTTCCTCTTTAAAGTTTAGCTTATGTAGCTTGACATCACAAAATATAAAACTCAAAAAGACAAGATAAAATATAAGATAAACGCAAAATAAAATATAGATGAAACTAAAGTTAGGCTGCATACAAAACCAACAACATAATATTCTACTAGTTATGTTTAAATTGAATTAAATAAAATCCTTTACGCAAATATAGGTAAGTTAGAGAGTAAAAGTGCATAAAAAGCTTTACTTTGCTGAAGAAGAAGATGAATAGATGCAACTTTTTAAATTCGTGAGCTATCTCTATCGGTGTAAGGTAGTTTTTGAACAATTTTTCAAAGAAAAGTTAGCCTAGTTTTCTTCTTTTAAGTTTAAATTATGTAGCTTGACATCACAAAATACAAAACTCAAAAAGACAAGATAAAATATAAGATAAACGCAAAATAAAATATAGATGAAACTAAAGTTAGGCTGCATACAAAACCAACAACATAATATTCTACTAGAAAAGTTAGCCTAGTTTCCTTCTTTTAAGTTTAGATTATGTAGCTTGACATCACAAAACACAAAAAGGCAAGATAAAATACAAGGTAAACGTAAAATAAAATAGAAGTCAAACAAAAGTTAGGTTGCATAAATACAAAAACTGCATTGCCAAAAATAGAATTTGTTGTCTAGAAAGACCTTTTAAACTTTGTTTCTTTCGTTTTTTGACTTAGTGAATCGCGATCTGGTTTTTCTTAGGCGCGCTTGTTTCTTAGTTGTTTTTTTTGTAAAGAAACTTTATTCAGACGTTTTTTTTTACGCAACTCCTTTAACATTATTTTTAACAAAGTATTCTTTTATACGTGTTTACATTGAAATAAAACCCTTTGCGTAAATAGAGATAAATTAGAGAGCAAAAGTACATAAAAAGCCTCGCTACTTTGCAGAAGAAGAATTGGATGGCAAGATTCGTGTGCTTTCTCTTTCGTTTAAGGTACTTCTTGAATATTTTTTCAAAGAAAAGTTAGCGTAGTTTTCCCCTTTTAAGTTTAGCTTACGCAGCTTGACATCACAAAACGCAAAAACCAATAAGGCATGATAAAATACAAGATAAACGTAAAATAAAATAGAAGTGAAACAAAAGTTAGACTGCATAAAAACAAAAAAAAAAAAAAAAACATAATATACTTCTATGTATGTTTACATTGATCTAAACAAAATCCTTTGTGTAAAGATATGAAAAAATAGAGAGTAAGAGTTCATAAAAAAGCCTCGCTATTTTGCTGAAGAAGAAATGGATGTCTAGATCTTTTAAAATAAGGAACTTTTTGATTTCTTTTTCCGAAAAATGGTTGGAGCAGTTTTCCTTTTTTAAATTTCACTTATGCAGTTTAACATCACAGGAAATATTATTTTGCTTTTTAACAAACTCTTAAAAACATCAGAAGTAATTCTAAATGCAACTCTATTAAAAGTTTTCACAGAATAACAAAACGACTTCTTTTTTTTTTTTTTAAAGATAAAAAAAAGTTTGAACTATCTTTAAATAAGAAATGTGAGAACAGTTTAACAGAACTTCTTGTTTATTATGTCTTTAGCGAAACAGATAAAAATATTTGCAAAAGCATAGATAAAACAAACTACACAAAAGGCCCATCTTTATTGCCAAACTGAACAAACTTATCTAAACTACATAAATGGTTTCACGATATTGCCATATTGAACAAACTTTTCTAAACTACCCTCTTTTTGAATTTTTAGCTTCATGTTTTTAATTTTGTCTTTAATATGGCTTTGGTAGGAGTACTTTTGCAAGACATGAATGAGCTTGTCACTGCTATGATTTGCCAAGATGCCAAGGTAATCTTTGTACGAGCAACTTGAGCTTACATCTGTAAACACGTCTTGCAAGATGTATGCCAACACCAAAGCTGCACATCGTGGAAAACTTCTGGTGTTGAACCATTCGTTGTGGCCAGGGCAAGCATTCAGCTCTTCAACTATTTCATCTAAAATTTTACAAACTCAAGTCATAACACAAAGTGATTAAATCAAATATTCATTTGGTTCTGAAGTAAGACAAGATTTATTCTGTTTTTTTATTTATTTTTTTTTTGTTGACCTTATTGTTTGCACTGATAGCAATAACTGGTTTTTGAAAGATTACCTAAATGGCATTGGCTAACTTCTGCTTTGTTTTCCTTTGTTCTTGGCTGAGTTGATCCTGAAATAAAATAAAACCATGTTCATTTTTCTAATTCATAAAAACCATCAACAGTTTCTAAGTGTTAGAGATGATAACAAGCTGTGCATGATTTCTAACGGTGATGTTTCTAACTTCATCATTAGAAATCGGGTAGACACAACTTTCTAAAAGTGCACTTAGCAATGATGGCTAGTTTTTGTTAACAGTTAACCATCTGAAATTGTGCAAGAAGAGGTTTGTGTTTATATATCTTTGTATAAATTAGGTTTTACATTACCGATGAGTTCTTGAGTGAAAGATGGCATTTCCAACTTGATTTTTTTTCTTCTTGGATCTTTTACTTCTAAAACATAATCAGTTTTAGTATCATTCACTTGTATAAACATTTAAGCAATCACAGAATTAGTCCTGCAACAAATACATACACACTTCTGTGTTGTTTTTTTGTTTTGTTTTGTTTTTTTTACAGCTCTAACAATAACAATAGGGCAAGGAGTTGATTTGGGCATTTTCATTTTTTGAAAGCGTGTTGAGATTTGCATAAAAATCAAAAATCAAAAATCAAAAAGAATTTACCTCTGGATGTAGAGGCAAGACTTTGGCTAAATAGGCTACCAACAGATTGAACAGCATAAGGTGAGAGCTGCTTTGCAAGAACAGTACCAGCCTGTTGGACAGGAACAGCTGAAACTGGATCAGATGAAAGAAACAAACTGGGTTTGGCCAATGTTTGCTGAAAAGCAACAAGGCTAGGAGTCAGAGGAACAGAAAAGACCTCTTTTGAAGGACAGAAAGCGACTTGCTGAGAAGGAGAAGCAGAAACAGGTTTGGCAACCACTTGCTCATTAAAGTAAACTGGAGAAAGTTTTGCATGGTGTTCAATAAAATCCGGTTCATCAGGAAATAATGTTAATGCAAGAGGAGAACAAGCTGTGCCAACAGGAACAGCTAGAGTCTGATCTACATCCATACAAACAGCTTGTTCGTTAGGAACTAGTTGTGCAAGAGCAGGGGATAGTTCAAGAACTGGACCAGCGATTGTTTGTTCAGATGGAACAGACGAAACAGGAGTTGAGGTAGGTTCACACAAGAAATCTACGGCATGGTCGTTGCTATCCTCTAAAGGAACATTGTTTTCTACAGCTGGAGAAAACGGAACCACTGTGGTACAGCTGAAAGTAGCAGCACATTCTTCAGAGTCAGAACCGGAGTCTAAATCTTCCTCAAAGATGTCCTCAACCTCATGAAAACCGTACTCCTCTGCATTAGTTTGGAGCCAGTCCATCACATCCTTCTCCTTCTTTGGTGGTCTCTCAGACTTTTCAACAGTCAAAGACTCTATGACTCCGAAGGACTGTCCGATGCCCAGGGCAAAGCGCAACTCCTCTGCAGCGTTCCACTGGGACACATAAAAGCTATCCATTGTGTTCCTGCTGTGCTTCATGTAGAGTGTAGCAAACCGCTCGCGATCTTCTTTGCTGTTGTTGGCAAAGTAAGTGGCTATCGAACCGCGAATGCAAGTGGGAGTAAGACGCTTCATGGGAATGTTTACTTGGCTTTTTCTGAAGCAGGACGTCAGGCAAGAGGAGATAGCAGAGGAACCCATCTGGTAAACAGGCACTCTAGTTGCACCGAGTGTCACACATTCGTCTTTGTTGGGTCTCATCGATGGAAAAAGGGGCCTGTAGCAGTCGCTCAACTCCAAAACAGTCTTGGTGTCTGCAGCCATGTAGTGAGAGTCGTTGACAAGAAGGTCTCTGTATCTCAGCAAATAAATATCGATCAACACTTTCAAGTCGTTCGGCACTAGAATGTTTTTGGCTCCGTACTTGTATGCTGTTTTGTAGCGCTCTTGCACAATGCAATATCCACACTCACTCTTCTCAGCAGCCATGTAGTCTCTAATGTTTAAAAGAGCAATGTTAGATTTTCTTAAACTGTTAATTACAGTGACAGAGAGCAGAAGATGGTTTCGTAGAGACACAGCATTGTCTCTAGTCGGTGTAAGAGACGGCTTTCTAATCGATTCCACTAACTGTCTTACGTATGCAGACTTGCCATATTCGTTCAGCAAACTGACATTGATGATGTTGATGCATTTTTTGCTTTTCACAAGGCTCCTCCTCAAAGAACGAAAGGGCCTCAGCACTTTTTGTAACTCCTCCACCTTGCAGCGCAAACGTCGGATGGCCTCATGAGAAAGTCCGAAATAGACATTCCTGGCTTCACTGAAACGAAACAGGAGACAAAGGTAGACAAGGCGGTTGTACAACGTGTGACAAGACATGGCTTTTGTTTGGTCAAGTTCACTCAGCTTGGAATTGAGCTGAATGTTTTTAAAGTGCATGGAAAAGTATCTATCCTCCAAAACGTTGGAATTGGTGAGAGCGTTCGGGTGCAGCGTCAGCGTGCTGTCACAACATGTCAATATTTCAACAACTGCATTTTTGTAGATCTTTGCTTGTGACAAAGTGTTGTTGTTGGCTACCACAAGCCACTTTTCAAAATCTCTGAAGAGCTCATCTGCTGACTGGTAATAAAAGTGAAAAGCATCTTTGTCCAGCTGAAACAAGAGTCTCTTATCTTCTGTCAAGACGGAGGAGTTGGAAACCAAGTGCTTTAAGGAATTAAAATCAGAGTCTAGGACGGATTCGGTGTTCAGCTCTTTGTTTTCTACAGAGGTGCAGTGGTTTGCAGAAGGAGCCTCGGACGAACCAGCAACTGATGAGGGCAAGCTTAAAAGAGGATCAGAGGAAAGAACCGGAGAAGAAAAAGAGGAGGAAGGCCCAGGAGCAGAGGATGCAGAGCCTGATGCAGACGCTTGTTCAGCTACTGGCTTAATACCAAAGAAGGCAGGTCGAATAAATTGAGGGACATAGAGCTTGTCGTTGTCGTATCGCTTTGCCTCTGCAATCTTTTGTTTGATCGTCTTGGAATCGTAGAAATGAGTCTCTTTCAAGTGTATGTCCAGTCGGTCGTAATACTTCCAACATTGCAAACAGGGGTAAGGTTTTGGACAGCCGGACTTGCGTTCGAGACGAGCATGCTGAAACTTCCTGACCATTGCAGAGTAAAAGATGGAAGCTTCATCCAAAGTCCAAGAATGATCTTTTTTAGTCAAGTGTCTTTTAATGCTTGTGGAGGAATGTTTGCACAAAGGCATCGGACAGCTAACAGCGTACCTCTTCTTGGTACCATAGAAAGGTACAACCCTGTTTACGGAGCCACACGCTGCAACTAATGCGGCCCTGACTTTGTTTTTGAGCTTTAAGTCTCTCTGTTCTTGTGACTGCCTTCTTTTCTTTTTTTTCGCTTTAGAGTTCGGAGAAGGGGCAACAACAGTGTTGTTTTCTTGTGAAGAAGACATGTTCAGGTGTTTGTTTGCAACGGTTTATGCTAAAAAAAAGAAGACAGTTAGTGAGAGTGTTTTTCTTCTGCCTGCATCCTGGAATCCTGGAATGTTTACAACTGCAGGGAAGAGCTGTGTTTTTTCGAATCCTCTGCAAAAGAGAAAAAAGAAAGAAAAGAGAGCAACAAGAAGAAACAAAGTTTCCACTAGCAAATGAAAAAGAATGAGAGCAACTAGCATTACATGCATGGTGGCAGCAGTGATTGCTATTATGAGAAGGAGAATGAGAAAAAAAAAAAAAAAAAAGAAACAAATAAATAAAGAGATGGAGTTTGAGAGGATCTCGCAACCATATGACTCAAAGAAAGAAACTGTGTTGAAAAAAGGCAAGAGAGGGCAAATAGAACTTGCTAACAAGGACAAATGACAGACATAACTACAACAGTAACAACTCTCATTGCAAGCATAATAACAACAGCATCAGCATCACTGACTCAGAGAGTGTTGACATAACAAAAAAGAAAACAAAAGTACAAGCCAAGTGGGGGAACATTAACAAACACTCATTGCAACTATAACAACAACAACAACAACAGCAACAGCATCACTGACTCAGAGGGTATTGATAAAAAAAAACAAGCAAAACAAAAACAAACAAAAAAACAAATAAAAAAACAAAACAAGCAAATTGGGTGAACAGTAACAACTCTCATTGCAAGCATAATAACAACAACAGCATCAGCATCAGCATCACTGACTCATCAGCATCACTGACTCAGAGAGTGTTGACAAAATAAAATAGACAATAAGCAAGCAAAGTGGGTGAACAGTAACAACTCTCACTGCAAGCATAATAACAACAACAGCATCAGCATCAGCATCACTGACTCAGAGAGTGTTGATAAAATAAAACAGATTATAAACAAACAAAGTGGGTGAACAGTAACAGCTCTCATTGAAAGCATAATAACAACAACAGCATCACTAACTCAGAGGATATATAAAAAAACAAACAAACAAACAAACAAAACAAAAACAAAAAAAAAACAAGCAAAGTGGCTGAACAGTAACAGCTATCATTGCAAGTAAAATAACAACAACAGCATCAGCAACATCATCACTGACTCAGAGAGTGGTGATAAAATAAAACAGATTAAAAAACAAGCAAAGTGGCTAAACAGTAACAACTATAAATACAAGTAAAATGACAAAAGCAGCAACAGCATCACTAACTCGCAGGGTGTTGATAAAAAAAAAAGCAACAAACAAATAAAGCAAGCAAAGTGGGTGAACATTAACACTCATTGCAACTATAATAACACCAACAGCAACAGCATCAGTGACTCAAAGGGTGTTGATAAACAAAAACAAAGGCACAAACAAAACAAGCAGAGTGGGTGAACATTAACAACACTTATTGCAAGCATAATAACAACAACAGCATCAGCATCACTGACTCAGAGAGTGTTGATAAAATAAAATAGATTATAAACATGCCAAGTTTGTGAACATTAACAAACACTCATTGCAACTATAACAACGACTACAGCAACAGCATCACTTACTCAGGAGTGTTGAGAAAAAAAACAACAAAAAAAACAAAAACAAAACAAAACAGAAAACAGAAGTACAAGCCAAGGGGGGGAACATTAACAAACACTCATTGCAACTATAACAACAACAACAGCAACAGCATCACTTACTCAGAGGATATTGATAAAAAAAACAAACAAACAAACAAACAAAACAAGCAAAGTGGCTGAACAGTAACAGCTATCATTGCAAGTAAAATAACAACAACAGCATCAGCAACATCATCACTGACTCAGAGAGTGGTGATAAAATAAAACAGATTAAAAAACAAGCAAAGTGGCTGAACAGTAACAACTATAAATACAAGTAAAATGACAAAAGCAGCAACAGCATCACTAACTCGCAGGGTGTTGATAAAAAAAAAGCAACAAACAAATAAAGCAAGCAAAGTGGGTGAACATTAACACTCATTGCAACTATAATAACACCAACAGCAACAGCATCAGTGACTCAAAGGGTGTTGATAAACAAAAACAAAAGCACAAACAAAACAAGCAAAGTGGGTGAACATTAACAACACTTATTGCAAGCACAATAACAACAACAGCATCAGCATCACTGACTCAGAGAGTGTTGATAAAACAAAATAGATTATAAACAAGCCAAGTTGGTGAACATTAACAAACACTCATTGCAACTGTAATAAGAACAACAGCAACAGCATCACTGACACAAAGGGTGTTGATAAACAAAAACAAAAACACAAGCAAAGTGGGTGAACATTAACAACACTCATTGCAACTATAACAACAACAACAGCAACAGCATCACTGGCTCAAAGGGTGTTGATAAAATAAAGAAATAAAAACAAACAAGCAAAGTGGGTGAACAGTAACAACTCCCATTGCAAGCATAATAACGACAACAGCAACAGCAACACCATCACTGACTCAGAGAGTGTTGATAAAATAAAATAGATTATAAACAAGCCAAGTTGGTGAACATTAACAAACACTCATTGCAACTATAACAACGACTACAGCAACAGCATCACTTACTCAGAGAGTGTTGAGAAAAAAAAAACAAAACAAAAAAAAAACAAAACAGAAAACAAAAGTACAAGCCAAGTGGGGGAACATTAACAAACACTCATTGCAACTGTAACAACAACAACAGCAACAGCATCACTTACTCAGAGAGTGTTTATAAATAAAACAAAAAACAAAAACAAGAAACAAAAATACAAGCCAAGTGGGTGATTACTAACAGCGCTAACAGCAGCAACAACAGTGTCTTTAGAAAACAACAAACAAGTACAACAGCAACAACTGCTTTTACAGAGTATAACAATAACAACAACATGGCACTAACAACAACAAAAGGGTTGGAATAAAAACCTGTAGGCAAAAGGAGAGCTGCATTCAGACAAGATCGATTACAAAGAGGCTCTTCTTTAGGACAGAGGAGAAACTGCTTTTGAGGGACAGAGGGACTTTTGTGTTGTGGTTGTTGTTGTTGTTGTGCAGAAACCAACAAACTTTTATTGAACCGAATATAACCGAATATAACCGAAAGTCTTGTTTGCTTCTGTTTTGTGCCATCAAGAAGGAAAACAAAACATCACAAAACAAACGAAGCAAACGAAACAAACAAACAAACAAACGAACGAAACAAACAAAAAAAAAAAAAAATTAAAAAAATTAACAAACAAACAAACAAACAAGCAAACAAACAAAAACAAATAAGAAAAACAGAAAACGCAGTACCGAAACCTCGCCATTTCTTATCCTTCCTCAAGCTTTCTCTGGGCGCCAAAGACCGAGAAAGTTGAGCAAACGTGACGTTGAGGGGGGGAGGGGGGTACTTAAGGACAGCAGACCGACCAATGGCACGCTTAGGAGAGACCCACGTGAATGCTACATTTTCTTTCTATGTACGCTGAATCCGCTCAAAGTCTGGAATTTCCAGCATTCACGTGTCATCACTCCAGCCACCAGATTGGCCCACACTTTGCACACTTTCAAGACTAGAAACTCACTTGTGCTCAATTTGAGCAAAAAAAAAAAAAACTAAGTCTCGCATGGCGACAACTTTTCCAAAAGCAAACAAAGGCAAACGAAGGCAAACGAAGAAAAAACAAAAACAAATAAACAAAAAAAAAACCGAATAGGGAGAGAGAGAGTGAGTCGACTCATTTCTTTCGACTGCCTTAAACGAGAAGTCTAAAACGTTTAAAAGTTGAAAACTAAGTTTTTTAAATGAACTGCACCGAAAAAACTTTACGACAGTTTAGCTGGTTAAAAACGCAGAGGAAAATATTTTATAAAATTTAAGCGTTCTAAAGATGTCCATTTTTGTTTTTGGCTTTTTTTTATTTTGGTTTGTTTCTGGCTTGTTTCTTTCTTTAAATTCTAGCGATCGAGCATATTTGAACGGTTTCATCAACCTGTCGGCGCACGTGCTCGAGAGCTAGAACTTTGATTGCTTTTGTTGTTGAGAATTGAGAATGTCCGAGCAGGTTTTTTTATCGATTTCATCGCTTGTGGCGAGGCAAAAATCAAAACGCTTTTTGGACGAAAGAAAAGAGATTAAAAGGAAAAAAGAGAAGAAAAAAAAAACAAAAAAATAGGTTATGTGTTATGAACATTTATTTTCTCACGCGATGACGTCTAGTTTTGTTAGAGTAATTAAAATATGGTATCAAGTTTGTAATTTCTATCTTATTTTTAGTTACGGATAATTGCCAATTATGTCACGTTTAGTATACACAACGCTGTTTTCTTAATAGCAATATGATACAAACAAGTTATAAAAAAAAAAGCGTTCGCTCGATCTTCCTTAGTCAGTTGAACAAAAAGAAATTTTCACAACATATGATTGATTTGGTTGTCCTAGCAAGCTGTTTTAGCAAACGGCTAGAGGTTGCAACTGTTGTTCATTGAAAACGAAAAATCTAGCGTCAGCAACAAATTTTTGAATACATAATGTACGCAAAAGTGGCACTAACAAATGAAAATGTAAAAAAAACTGTTTACCTTGATGCCAGACTCGCAGAGATGTTGTCGCTCGTTGCTATCGACTGCGAACAGCTTTGTTGTTTTTCGAAGTGCCTCTTCATTCTACTTATAGCCGAAGTTTTGGCTTCGAAAAAAAATACGAACGTCGTTAAGCTCAACGAGCTGCTTTAATTGTTGTTCGTGCGAAAACGAAATGCTTAAAACGGATAAAAGTGTTGGCGTAATTACACTTTTCGACCGCGATGCAGTTTGTCAACTCTAGCGTACTTTTTTGGCTCGTGGAGCAAAAGCCTCATGATAATAGCAAAGGCTTAAAATGTCTTAACATGTCAGCAAAGGCTTAATATGCTTAATAAACTGTGGTTAAGTTTTGCGGTGCAGTTCATTTACAACTTAATTTGCAACTTGCTGGCACAAGCAAACGTTTATGACTTCTCGTTTAAGACAGTTGAGCGAAATCAGTCGACTCACTCATTCTCCCTTTTCTGTTTTGTTTTTGTTTTGTTTTTTTGTTTTGTTTTTGTTTTTGTTTGTTTTTTTTTTTCTTTGTTTGTCTTTTGTTTAAAATGTAAAAAACTCGAAAGGAAAGTTGTTGCTTTGTTTGCTTATTGAAAGTTTTCGCCAGTTGCAAGACTTAGTTTTGTTTTTGTTTACTTATTAAAATATCGAGGAAAATATTTGAGGACATCGCATTCTAATGGTGCCTTTATAACAACATCTAACGATTTAACGTTTAATGTTGTGCTCAAAAAAAAATTCCTTTTATATCTCTCAATGGTCTCCAACGATAAAACTGCCGACCAATCGCAACGATTAAACAGCCAACCAATGGCAGCTCAATGGTCTCCAAACAAGAGACTGCCGACCAATGGCAGCTCAGTGGTTTGAGAAGTGAGATCATTCGATTTCCTTTTATTATCTCCAGTTTGAACTAGTGCTTGGCTTGTGGTGCAGAAACTAAAACTTCCCGTTTTTGTATTTTGTTTTGAATTTCTTTGCTTTGAGCTTTTTAATCGATCGATAGCTTTAGGAGAAAAGAAGAAACCCCTCTGACGAAGTCTTGGCTTTTTTAAAAACGCTCAAATTTTGGCAAACAAATCTCATACGAAACGCTACTTTGATGTCAAGCTTTCGTTACTCCCTACTCCCTTCTAGCGGAGGGCGGCAAAAAGGTGTTGCATCCTAGAGCTAAAAGTGAGGAGGGAAGCAAGTTTTTTTTTCGTTTTGTTTGCTTTTTTATGTTTTTTGTTTTTTTGAGGGGGGAGAGTTAGAGGGTAAGGGGGTTAGGATTAGAGGGGGTTGGGGTTACGGTTTGGAAACTGGGGACGAGGATATCAAGCAGGAGTTTAGTGTTAAGGTTAAAGGGCCCACGAGGGGCGTCCTTCAATTGTAAAATGC
This sequence comes from Hydra viridissima, assembly GCF_058129835.1. NCBI lineage: Eukaryota > Metazoa > Cnidaria > Hydrozoa > Anthoathecata > Hydridae > Hydra > Hydra viridissima. The sequence goes on from NW_028324301.1 coordinate 27,328,837, forward strand.
CTTTAGACGCACGTGTCTAGTCGTCTCGTTGCATCGACCTAGAGGAGTTTTCTGATAGATCTTGCGCTTTGGGCTCAGTTAATCGGTCTGTATCCATTGTAAACACGGTGTCTGCCGTTAGAAAATCGTTAACCAGGCGTTTTGTGAGCTTTAACAACCATCCCTTTGAGTTTAAAACGAACGTTTCTTCAAAAGCCACTCGAGATGGAGGTACTCACGGAGGTTTGTTACGGTAACAACCCTGTGGTTTGCCATCTTCTTTCTTTCCGCAGCGTCGCAAACGCATCGGCCGGTCTCTTAGGTGACGAAAAAACGTCTGATCTCTCGACTGGAATGCTTAACGTACTAAGATTAGTAAAGTTAGTACTAAGAGTTGCATCTGGCCGCCGTAATTTTTCTTCGATGATGTCTTGAAAATTTCGTGACGTCGTTTTCAAACCTCTAGGGTCGATTTTTAACCTTCGACCTTAAAGTCGATTTTAGCCTTCGGTGTGGCTCTGTACAACTTTTGCGGTGAAAAAGCTTGCGCGGAGTCTACAGTTGTATTTAGCCGACAGACGCTGGCAACGCAGAAACAGAATGACTCTTGGGCGGCGAAACCGAGCGTTCAGCAAATTTCTAGCATTTACGTCAAAGCGGACAATCTGCACGACAAATAAAGCTAACTTTCCTCGTTGCAACAGTTAGTCACTGGATCGTTGGACGAGTGTGTACAGCTGTTTTGCGTCGAAAGCGACCGGTGGTCGGATGCGACTCTTCTTTTCATTCGAAAAATCAGAACCTGGCCATCAGTCGTGTATCACCATCGAATGCTTAATGTAGTGATTTCTCGAAACGACAAAAGCTTGTAAAACAAACAGCTTCGCTGTACTGTTGCCTAATATGTTAACGGATGGCCAGGAACAACCTTGGTCTGTAATGAATGAGTTCGTTTTTCCATTCGAGGCACTAATTACTGCAGTTTTAAAAGTCACCTAAAGTATAAGCTCATCTCTCCATTCAAGAAAAACAAGCATCAGAGTTTCGGAAAGTTTGCATGCACGACACCACCATCGATGATACTTAAACAAACAGAAAATGAATTGCAAAAACAGAACCACTGAATTGCAAAACATAACAACGGACAGCTTGTAAAATGCATGGTGATGAGCTTCTTCAATCCAATCAAGGAACCAAGCATCACAGTTCGGCAATGGTGCATGTGCAAATCAGCAAACTGTGATACTTAATCAAACAACTTCACTGTTTTGCTTAGTTTAAGAACGGATGGCTAAGAACAACCTCGTTAGTGAGTATGAAGTCATCTCTTCATTCCAGGAATTAATAATCAGAGTTTTAGAAGTCTCTTACGTGCGATACTACTATCAACGGTACTTAATCAAACAGCCTCTCAGAATGGCCTAGTTTGAGAACGGAAGGCTAGGAACAACCTTAGTAGTGAGTCATCAGTTCAACTTTTCATTCAAGGAATTAAGCATCTAAAATCTGAAAAATAAAAAGAAGAGCTCTTTGTTAGAAGTTCTTATTTTTATTTTTCCTCAACTTCTATTTCTTTTCTTTTTTTACTTTTTTTTTTTTTAATGATAGTTTTTCTTTTTTTTTATCTATTTTGTTCGTTTAAATTAATACAACAGGCGTTTTAGGTCGTTTCTGTAACATTATTTAACACTTTAAATTGTAATAAATATTTGAACAGAAGAAAATCCCTTTCGTAACGTTAAAATGTCATAAGAACATTTCATCTTTACCAAATACGCTTGTAAAAATAGTTTCACTTTTAAAGTTTGTTGTATATGTCTTTTAATTTAGTGAATCGCAATTTGGATTTTCTTAGGCGCACATCTACTTTAGTTGCTTTTTCTTAAAGAAAGGTCACCAGAGTTTTCTTACACAGCCCCTGCAGCATAATCTTTAACAAAATACTCTTTTGAAAAGTTTTACATTGAAATAAACAAAAGCCATTTGCGTAAGTAGAGATAACTTAGAGAATAAAAAGTGCATAAACGCCTCGCTACTTTGATGAAGAAGAAACGGATGACTAAATGCAACTTTTTAATTTCGTGTGCTATCTCTTTCGATTAAGGTACTTTTTGAATATTTTTTCAAAGAAATGTTAGCGTAGTTTTCCTTTTTTAAATTTAAATCATGTTTAAAGGTAGTTTTTGAATGTTTTTTCAAAGAAATGTTAGCGTAGTTTTCATCTATTAAATTTAAATCATGTTTAAAGGTAGTTTTTGAATGTTTTTTCAAAGAAATGTTAGCGTAGTTTTCATCTATTAAATCTAAATCATGTTTAAAGGTAGTTTTCGAATATTTTTTCAAAGAATTGTTAGCGTAGTTTTCCTCTTTTAGATCTAGCTTATGTTTAAGGTAGTTTTTGAGTATTTTTTCAAAGAAAAGTTAGCGTAGTTTTCCTCTTTTAGATCTAGCTTATGTTTAAGGTAGTTTTTGAGTATTTTTTCAAAGAAAAGTTAGCGTAGTTTTCCTCTTTTAGATCTAGCTTATGTTTAAGGTAGTTTTTAAATATTTTTTTAAAGAAAAGTTAGCATAGTTTTCCTCTTTTGGATATAGCTTATGTTTAAGGTAGTTTTTAAATATTTTTTTTAAAGAAAAGTTAGCGTAGTTTTCCTCCTTTAGATCTAGCTTATAATTCAGGTAGTTTTTGAATATTTTTTCAAATAAAAATTAGCAAAGTATAGTTTATTTAGCATGACATCACAAAATACTAAACTCAAAAAGGCAAGATAAAGTATAAGATAAACGTAAAATAAGATATAGATGAAACAAATGTTAGGCTGCATAAAATCAAAAACTGCATTGCCTATCATAAACACAAATGTCTAGTGAGAGCTTTTAAAGTTCGTTCTTTTCGTCTTTTAATTTGGTGAATCGCGATTTGAATTTTCTAAGGCGCACATGTCTTTCAGTTGCTTTTTTCTTAAGGAAAGGTCGCCAGAGTTTTTTTACGCAGCTCCTGCAGCATAATCTTTAACAAAATACTCTTTTGTATATCATTACATAGAAATAAACAAAAACCATATGCGTAAACAGAGATAAATTAGAACGCAAAAGTGCATAAAAAGCCTCGCTACTTTGCTATAGAAGAAGTGGATGACTGTAAATTCGTGCACTACCTCAATGGATTAAGGTATTTTTCGAAAGTTTTTTAAAAGCATAAATAGCGTAGTCTTCCTCTTTTAAATCTAGCTTATGTCTAAGGCAGTTTTTGAATAGATTTTCAAAGAAAGGTTAGCGTACTTTTCCACTTTTAAGTTTAGCTTATGTAGCTTGACAAAACAACACACAAAAAGACAAGATAAAGTATCAGATAAACGTAAAATAAAATATAAATGAAACTAAAGTTAGGCTGCATAAAAAACAAACAACTTAATAATCTACTAGACATGTTTAAGTTGAATTAAGTAAAGTCCTTTGCGCAAATTTGGGTAAATAAGAGAGTAAAAATCCATAAAAAGAAGAAGTGGATGAGTAGATACAATTTTTTAAATTTGTGTGCTATCTCTATTGAATAAGGTAGTTTTCGAGAGTTTTTTCAAAGCAAAATTAGCGTAGTGTTCCTCTTTTAAATCTAGATTATCTCAAAAATAGATTTCGAATAGTTTTTCAAAGAAAGGTTAGCGCAGCTTTCCTCTTTTAACATTAGCTTATGTAGCTTGACATCACAGAACACAAAAAGATAAAATAAAATATAAGACAAACGTAAAATGAAAAATAGATGTAGCTAAAGTTAGGCAGCATAAAAAACCAACAACATAATAATCTACTAGGCATGTTTAAATTGAATTAAATAAAATCCTTTGCGCAAAAATAGGTATGTTAGAGAGTAAAAGCGCATAGAAAGCCTCGCTACTTTGCTGTGAAAGAAGTGGATGACTAGATACAACTTTTTAAAATCCTGTGCTATCTCTATCGATTAAGGTAGTTTTCGAAAGATTTTTCAAAGCAAAAATAGCGTAGTCTTTCTCTTTTAAATCTAGATTATGTCTAAGGTAGTTTTTGAACAGCTTTTCAAAGAAAGGTTAGCGTAGCTTTCCTCTTTTAAGTTTAGCTTATGTAGCTTGACATCACAAAACACAAAATTCAAAAAGACAAAATAAAATATAAGATAAACGTAAAATAAAATATAGATGAAGCTAAAGTTAGACTGCATAAAAAAACAACAACGTAATAACCTACTAGAATCTAATAAAACCCTATGCACAAATGTAGGTATGTTAGAGAGTAAAAGTGCATAAAAAGCCTCGCTACTTTGTTTAAGGTAGTTTTTGAATAGTTTTTCAAAGAAAGCTTAGCGTAGTTTTCCTCTTTAAAGTTTGGCTTATGTAGCTTGACATCACAAAACACAAAACACTAAAAGGAAAGGTAATATAAAAGTTAATCGTAAAATAAAATGTAGGTGAAATAAATGTTAGGCTGCATAAAAGAAAAAAAAAATCGTAACATAATAATCTTCTATATATGTTTGGATTGAATTAAATGAATTCCTTTGCGTAAATATAAGCAAACTAGTGAGAAAAAGTGCATAAAGAGCCTCGCTACTTTGCTGCAGAAGTAGTGGATGACTATATGCAATTTTTTAAAATCGTGTGCTATCTCTATCGATTAAGGTAGTTTTCGAAAGTTTTTTCAAAGTAAAAATAGTGTAGTTTTCCTCTTTTAAATCTAGCTTTTGTCTAGGGTAGTTTATGAATAGATTTTCAAAGAAAGGTTAGCGTAGCATTCCACTTTTAAGTTTAGCTTAAGTTGCTTGGCATCACAAAACTCAAAACTCAAAAAGAAAAGATAAAATATATGATAAACCTAAAACATAATATAGATGAAACTAAAGTTAGGCTGCATAAAAAACCAACAACATAATAATCTACTAGGCATGTTTAAATTGAATTAAATAAAATCCTTTGCGCAAATGTAGGTATGTTAGAGAGTAAAAGTGCATGAAAAGCCTCGCTACTTTGTTAAAGGTAGTTTTTGAATAGTTTTTCAAAGCAAGTTTAGCGTAGTTTTCCTCTTTTATGTTTAGACTATGTAGCTTGACATCACAGAACACAAAGCTCAAAAAGGCAAGATAAAATATAAGTTAATCGTAAAATATAGATGTAACAAAGTTTAGACTGCATAAAAAACCAACAACATAATAATCTACTAGGCATGTTTAAGTTGAATTAAATAATGTCCTTTGCGCAAATATAGGAAAGTTAGAGTAAAAATCCATAAAAAGCCTCGATACTTTGCTGAAGAAGAAGATGACTATATGCAACTTTTTAAAATTGTGAGCTATCTATATCGATTTAGGTCCTTTTTGAGTACTTTTTCAAAGAAAAGTTAGCGCAGTTTTCCCCTTTTAAGATTAGATTATGAAGCTTGACATAACAAAACACAAAACTAACAAAGGCAAGATAAAATATAAGGTAAACGCAATATAATGTATAGATGAAACTAAAGTTAGGCTGCATAAAACAAACGGGTAACAATACTCTTCTATGTATGTTTACATTGAGTTAAATAAAATCCTTTGCGCAAATATAGGTATGTTAGAGAATAAAAGTGCATAAAAAGCCTCAGTACTTTGCTGTAGAAGAAGTGGATGAGTAGATACAATTTTTTAAATTTGTGTGCTATCTCTATCGAATAAGTTAGTTTTCGAGAGTTTTTTCAAAGCAAAATTAGCGTAGTGTTCCTCTTTTAAATCTAGATTATCTCAAAAATAGATTTCGAATAGTTTTTCAAAGAAAGGTTAGCGCAGCTTTCCTCTTTTAACATTAGCTTATGTAGCTTGACATCACAGAACACAAAAAGATAAAATAAAATATAAGACAAACGTAAAATGAAAAATAGATGTAGCTAAAGTTAGGCTGCATAAAAAACCAACAACATAATAATCTACTAGGCATGTTTAAATTGAATTAAATAAAATCCTTTGCGCAAAAATAGGTATGTTAGAGAGTAAAAGCGCATAAAAAGCCTCGCTACTTTGTTAAAGGTAGTTTTTGAATAGTTTTTCAAAGACAGGTTAGCGTAAATTTCCTCTTTAAAGTTTAGCTTATGTAGCTTGACATCACAAAATATAAAACTCAAAAAGACAAGATAAAATATAAGATAAACGCAAAATAAAATATAGATGAAACTAAAGTTAGGCTGCATACAAAACCAACAACATAATATTCTACTAGTTATGTTTAAATTGAATTAAATAAAATCCTTTACGCAAATATAGGTAAGTTAGAGAGTAAAAGTGCATAAAAAGCTTTACTTTGCTGAAGAAGAAGATGAATAGATGCAACTTTTTAAATTCGTGAGCTATCTCTATCGGTGTAAGGTAGTTTTTGAACAATTTTTCAAAGAAAAGTTAGCCTAGTTTTCTTCTTTTAAGTTTAAATTATGTAGCTTGACATCACAAAATACAAAACTCAAAAAGACAAGATAAAATATAAGATAAACGCAAAATAAAATATAGATGAAACTAAAGTTAGGCTGCATACAAAACCAACAACATAATATTCTACTAGAAAAGTTAGCCTAGTTTCCTTCTTTTAAGTTTAGATTATGTAGCTTGACATCACAAAACACAAAAAGGCAAGATAAAATACAAGGTAAACGTAAAATAAAATAGAAGTCAAACAAAAGTTAGGTTGCATAAATACAAAAACTGCATTGCCAAAAATAGAATTTGTTGTCTAGAAAGACCTTTTAAACTTTGTTTCTTTCGTTTTTTGACTTAGTGAATCGCGATCTGGTTTTTCTTAGGCGCGCTTGTTTCTTAGTTGTTTTTTTTGTAAAGAAACTTTATTCAGACGTTTTTTTTTACGCAACTCCTTTAACATTATTTTTAACAAAGTATTCTTTTATACGTGTTTACATTGAAATAAAACCCTTTGCGTAAATAGAGATAAATTAGAGAGCAAAAGTACATAAAAAGCCTCGCTACTTTGCAGAAGAAGAATTGGATGGCAAGATTCGTGTGCTTTCTCTTTCGTTTAAGGTACTTCTTGAATATTTTTTCAAAGAAAAGTTAGCGTAGTTTTCCCCTTTTAAGTTTAGCTTACGCAGCTTGACATCACAAAACGCAAAAACCAATAAGGCATGATAAAATACAAGATAAACGTAAAATAAAATAGAAGTGAAACAAAAGTTAGACTGCATAAAAACAAAAAAAAAAAAAAAAACATAATATACTTCTATGTATGTTTACATTGAACTAAATAAAATCCTTTGTGTAAAGATATGAAAAAATAGAGAGTAAGAGTTCATAAAAAAGCCTCGCTATTTTGCTGAAGAAGAAATGGATGTCTAGATCTTTTAAAATAAGGAACTTTTTGATTTCTTTTTCCGAAAAATGGTTGGAGCAGTTTTCCTTTTTTAAATTTCACTTATGCAGTTTAACATCACAGGAAATATTATTTTGCTTTTTAACAAACTCTTAAAAACATCAGAAGTAATTCTAAATGCAACTCTATTAAAAGTTTTCACAGAATAACAAAACGACTTCTTTTTTTTTTTTTTAAAGATAAAAAAAAGTTTGAACTATCTTTAAATAAGAAATGTGAGAACAGTTTAACAGAACTTCTTGTTTATTATGTCTTTAGCGAAACAGATAAAAATATTTGCAAAAGCATAGATAAAACAAACTACACAAAAGGCCCATCTTTATTGCCAAACTGAACAAACTTATCTAAACTACATAAATGGTTTCACGATATTGCCATATTGAACAAACTTTTCTAAACTACCCTCTTTTTGAATTTTTAGCTTCATGTTTTTAATTTTGTCTTTAATATGGCTTTGGTAGGAGTACTTTTGCAAGACATGAATGAGCTTGTCACTGCTATGATTTGCCAAGATGCCAAGGTAATCTTTGTACGAGCAACTTGAGCTTACATCTGTAAACACGTCTTGCAAGATGTATGCCAACACCAAAGCTGCACATCGTGGAAAACTTCTGGTGTTGAACCATTCGTTGTGGCCAGGGCAAGCATTCAGCTCTTCAACTATTTCATCTAAAATTTTACAAACTCAAGTCATAACACAAAGTGATTAAATCAAATATTCATTTGGTTCTGAAGTAAGACAAGATTTATTCTGTTTTTTTATTTATTTTTTTTTGTTGACCTTATTGTTTGCACTGATAGCAATAACTGGTTTTTGAAAGATTACCTAAATGGCATTGGCTAACTTCTGCTTTGTTTTCCTTTGTTCTTGGCTGAGTTGATCCTGAAATAAAATAAAACCATGTTCATTTTTCTAATTCATAAAAACCATCAACAGTTTCTAAGTGTTAGAGATGATAACAAGCTGTGCATGATTTCTAACGGTGATGTTTCTAACTTCATCATTAGAAATCGGGTAGACACAACTTTCTAAAAGTGCACTTAGCAATGATGGCTAGTTTTTGTTAACAGTTAACCATCTGAAATTGTGCAAGAAGAGGTTTGTGTTTATATATCTTTGTATAAATTAGGTTTTACATTACCGATGAGTTCTTGAGTGAAAGATGGCATTTCCAACTTGATTTTTTTTCTTCTTGGATCTTTTACTTCTAAAACATAATCAGTTTTAGTATCATTCACTTGTATAAACATTTAAGCAATCACAGAATTAGCCTGCAACAAATACATACACACTTCTGTGTTGTTTTTTTGTTTTGTTTTGTTTTTTTTACAGCTCTAACAATAACAATAGAGCAAGGAGTTGATTTGGGCATTTTCATTTTTTGAAAGCGTGTTGAGATTTGCATAAAAATCAAAAATCAAAAATCAAAAAGAATTTACCTCTGGATGTAGAGGCAAGACTTTGGCTAAATAGGCTACCAACAGATTGAACAGCATAAGGTGAGAGCTGCTTTGCAAGAACAGTACCAGCCTGTTGGACAGGAACAGCTGAAACTGGATCAGATGAAAGAAACAAACTGGGTTTGGCCAATGTTTGCTGAAAAGCAACAAGGCTAGGAGTCAGAGGAACAGAAAAGACCTCTTTTGAAGGACAGAAAGCGACTTGCTGAGAAGGAGAAGCAGAAACAGGTTTGGCAACCACTTGCTCATTAAAGTAAACTGGAGAAAGTTTTGCATGGTGTTCAATAAAATCCGGTTCATCAGGAAATAATGTTAATGCAAGAGGAGAACAAGCTGTGCCAACAGGAACAGCTAGAGTCTGATCTACATCCATACAAACAGCTTGTTCGTTAGGAACTAGTTGTGCAAGAGCAGGGGATAGTTCAAGAACTGGACCAGCGATTGTTTGTTCAGATGGAACAGACGAAACAGGAGTTGAGGTAGGTTCACACAAGAAATCTACGGCATGGTCGTTGCTATCCTCTAAAGGAACATTGTTTTCTACAGCTGGAGAAAACGGAACCACTGTGGTACAGCTGAAAGTAGCAGCACATTCTTCAGAGTCAGAACCGGAGTCTAAATCTTCCTCAAAGATGTCCTCAACCTCATGAAAACCGTACTCCTCTGCATTAGTTTGGAGCCAGTCCATCACATCCTTCTCCTTCTTTGGTGGTCTCTCAGACTTTTCAACAGTCAAAGACTCTATGACTCCGAAGGACTGTCCGATGCCCAGGGCAAAGCGCAACTCCTCTGCAGCGTTCCACTGGGACACATAAAAGCTATCCATTGTGTTCCTGCTGTGCTTCATGTAGAGTGTAGCAAACCGCTCGCGATCTTCTTTGCTGTTGTTGGCAAAGTAAGTGGCTATCGAACCGCGAATGCAAGTGGGAGTAAGACGCTTCATGGGAATGTTTACTTGGCTTTTTCTGAAGCAGGACGTCAGGCAAGAGGAGATAGCAGAGGAACCCATCTGGTAAACAGGCACTCTAGTTGCACCGAGTGTCACACATTCGTCTTTGTTGGGTCTCATCGATGGAAAAAGGGGCCTGTAGCAGTCGCTCAACTCCAAAACAGTCTTGGTGTCTGCAGCCATGTAGTGAGAGTCGTTGACAAGAAGGTCTCTGTATCTCAGCAAATAAATATCGATCAACACTTTCAAGTCGTTCGGCACTAGAATGTTTTTGGCTCCGTACTTGTATGCTGTTTTGTAGCGCTCTTGCACAATGCAATATCCACACTCACTCTTCTCAGCAGCCATGTAGTCTCTAATGTTTAAAAGAGCAATGTTAGATTTTCTTAAACTGTTAATTACAGTGACAGAGAGCAGAAGATGGTTTCGTAGAGACACAGCATTGTCTCTAGTCGGTGTAAGAGACGGCTTTCTAATCGATTCCACTAACTGTCTTACGTATGCAGACTTGCCATATTCGTTCAGCAAACTGACATTGATGATGTTGATGCATTTTTTGCTTTTCACAAGGCTCCTCCTCAAAGAACGAAAGGGCCTCAGCACTTTTTGTAACTCCTCCACCTTGCAGCGCAAACGTCGGATGGCCTCATGAGAAAGTCCGAAATAGACATTCCTGGCTTCACTGAAACGAAACAGGAGACAAAGGTAGACAAGGCGGTTGTACAACGTGTGACAAGACATGGCTTTTGTTTGGTCAAGTTCACTCAGCTTGGAATTGAGCTGAATGTTTTTAAAGTGCATGGAAAAGTATCTATCCTCCAAAACGTTGGAATTGGTGAGAGCGTTCGGGTGCAGCGTCAGCGTGCTGTCACAACATGTCAATATTTCAACAACTGCATTTTTGTAGATCTTTGCTTGTGACAAAGTGTTGTTGTTGGCTACCACAAGCCACTTTTCAAAATCTCTGAAGAGCTCATCTGCTGACTGGTAATAAAAGTGAAAAGCATCTTTGTCCAGCTGAAACAAGAGTCTCTTATCTTCTGTCAAGACGGAGGAGTTGGAAACCAAGTGCTTTAAGGAATTAAAATCAGAGTCTAGGACGGATTCGGTGTTCAGCTCTTTGTTTTCTACAGAGGTGCAGTGGTTTGCAGAAGGAGCCTCGGACGAACCAGCAACTGATGAGGGCAAGCTTAAAAGAGGATCAGAGGAAAGAACCGGAGAAGAAAAAGAGGAGGAAGGCCCAGGAGCAGAGGATGCAGAGCCTGATGCAGACGCTTGTTCAGCTACTGGCTTAATACCAAAGAAGGCAGGTCGAATAAATTGAGGGACATAGAGCTTGTCGTTGTCGTATCGCTTTGCCTCTGCAATCTTTTGTTTGATCGTCTTGGAATCGTAGAAATGAGTCTCTTTCAAGTGTATGTCCAGTCGGTCGTAATACTTCCAACATTGCAAACAGGGGTAAGGTTTTGGACAGCCGGACTTGCGTTCGAGACGAGCATGCTGAAACTTCCTGACCATTGCAGAGTAAAAGATGGAAGCTTCATCCAAAGTCCAAGAATGATCTTTTTTAGTCAAGTGTCTTTTAATGCTTGTGGAGGAATGTTTGCACAAAGGCATCGGACAGCTAACAGCGTACCTCTTCTTGGTACCATAGAAAGGTACAACCCTGTTTACGGAGCCACACGCTGCAACTAATGCGGCCCTGACTTTGTTTTTGAGCTTTAAGTCTCTCTGTTCTTGTGACTGCCTTCTTTTCTTTTTTTTCGCTTTAGAGTTCGGAGAAGGGGCAACAACAGTGTTGTTTTCTTGTGAAGAAGACATGTTCAGGTGTTTGTTTGCAACGGTTTATGCTAAAAAAAAGAAGACAGTTAGTGAGAGTGTTTTTCTTCTGCCTGCATCCTGGAATCCTGGAATGTTTACAACTGCAGGGAAGAGCTGTGTTTTTTCGAATCCTCTGCAAAAGAGAAAAAAGAAAGAAAAGAGAGCAACAAGAAGAAGAACAAAGTTTCCACTAGCAAATGAAAAAGAATGAGAGCAACTAGCATTACATGCATGGTGGCAGCAGTGATTGCTATTATGAGAAGGAGAATGAGAAAAAAAAAAAAAAAAAAGAAACAAATAAATAAAGAGATGGAGTTTGAGAGGATCTCGCAACCATATGACTCAAAGAAAGAAACTGTGTTGAAAAAAGGCAAGAGAGGGCAAATAGAACTTGCTAACAAGGACAAATGACAGACATAACTACAACAGTAACAACTCTCATTGCAAGCATAATAACAACAGCATCAGCATCACTGACTCAGAGAGTGTTGACATAACAAAAAAGAAAACAAAAGTACAAGCCAAGTGGGGGAACATTAACAAACACTCATTGCAACTATAACAACAACAACAACAACAGCAACAGCATCACTGACTCAGAGGGTATTGATAAAAAAAAACAAGCAAAACAAAAACAAACAAAAAAACAAATAAAAAAACAAAACAAGCAAATTGGGTGAACAGTAACAACTCTCATTGCAAGCATAATAACAACAACAGCATCAGCATCAGCATCACTGACTCAGAGAGTGTTGACAAAATAAAATAGACAATAAGCAAGCAAAGTGGGTGAACAGTAACAACTCTCACTGCAAGCATAATAACAACAACAGCATCAGCATCAGCATCACTGACTCAGAGAGTGTTGATAAAATAAAACAGATTATAAACAAACAAAGTGGGTGAACAGTAACAGCTCTCATTGAAAGCATAATAACAACAACAGCATCACTAACTCAGAGGATATATAAAAAAACAAACAAACAAACAAACAAAACAAAAACAAAAAAAAAACAAGCAAAGTGGCTGAACAGTAACAGCTATCATTGCAAGTAAAATAACAACAACAGCATCAGCAACATCATCACTGACTCAGAGAGTGGTGATAAAATAAAACAGATTAAAAAACAAGCAAAGTGGCTAAACAGTAACAACTATAAATACAAGTAAAATGACAAAAGCAGCAACAGCATCACTAACTCGCAGGGTGTTGATAAAAAAAAAAGCAACAAACAAATAAAGCAAGCAAAGTGGGTGAACATTAACACTCATTGCAACTATAATAACACCAACAGCAACAGCATCAGTGACTCAAAGGGTGTTGATAAACAAAAACAAAGGCACAAACAAAACAAGCAGAGTGGGTGAACATTAACAACACTTATTGCAAGCATAATAACAACAACAGCATCAGCATCACTGACTCAGAGAGTGTTGATAAAATAAAATAGATTATAAACATGCCAAGTTTGTGAACATTAACAAACACTCATTGCAACTATAACAACGACTACAGCAACAGCATCACTTACTCAGAGAGTGTTGAGAAAAAAAACAACAAAAAAAACAAAAACAAAACAAAACAGAAAACAGAAGTACAAGCCAAGGGGGGGAACATTAACAAACACTCATTGCAACTATAACAACAACAACAGCAACAGCATCACTTACTCAGAGGATATTGATAAAAAAAACAAACAAACAAACAAACAAAACAAGCAAAGTGGCTGAACAGTAACAGCTATCATTGCAAGTAAAATAACAACAACAGCATCAGCAACATCATCACTGACTCAGAGAGTGGTGATAAAATAAAACAGATTAAAAAACAAGCAAAGTGGCTGAACAGTAACAACTATAAATACAAGTAAAATGACAAAAGCAGCAACAGCATCACTAACTCGCAGGGTGTTGATAAAAAAAAAAGCAACAAACAAATAAAGCAAGCAAAGTGGGTGAACATTAACACTCATTGCAACTATAATAACACCAACAGCAACAGCATCAGTGACTCAAAGGGTGTTGATAAACAAAAACAAAAGCACAAACAAAACAAGCAAAGTGGGTGAACATTAACAACACTTATTGCAAGCACAATAACAACAACAGCATCAGCATCACTGACTCAGAGAGTGTTGATAAAACAAAATAGATTATAAACAAGCCAAGTTGGTGAACATTAACAAACACTCATTGCAACTGTAATAAGAACAACAGCAACAGCATCACTGACACAAAGGGTGTTGATAAACAAAAACAAAAACACAAGCAAAGTGGGTGAACATTAACAACACTCATTGCAACTATAACAACAACAACAGCAACAGCATCACTGGCTCAAAGGGTGTTGATAAAATAAAGAAATAAAAACAAAACAAGCAAAGTGGGTGAACAGTAACAACTCCCATTGCAAGCATAATAACGACAACAGCAACAGCAACACCATCACTGACTCAGAGAGTGTTGATAAAATAAAATAGATTATAAACAAGCCAAGTTGGTGAACATTAACAAACACTCATTGCAACTATAACAACGACTACAGCAACAGCATCACTTACTCAGAGAGTGTTGAGAAAAAAAAAACAAAAACAAAAAAAAAACAAAACAGAAAACAAAAGTACAAGCCAAGTGGGGGAACATTAACAAACACTCATTGCAACTGTAACAACAACAACAGCAACAGCATCACTTACTCAGAGAGTGTTTATAAATAAAACAAAAAACAAAAACAAGAAACAAAAATACAAGCCAAGTGGGTGATTACTAACAGCGCTAACAGCAGCAACAACAGTGTCTTTAGAAACAACAAACAAGTACAACAGCAACAACTGCTTTTACAGAGTATAACAATAACAACAACATGGCACTAACAACAACAAAAGGGTTGGAATAAAAACCTGTAGGCAAAAGGAGAGCTGCATTCAGACAAGATCGATTACAAAGAGGCTCTTCTTTAGGACAGAGGAGAAACTGCTTTTGAGGGACAGAGGGACTTTTGTTGTTGTGGTTGTTGTTGTTGTTGTGCAGAAACCAACAAACTTTTATTGAACCGAATATAACCGAATATAACCGAAAGTCTTGTTTGCTTCTGTTTTGTGCCATCAAGAAGGGAAAACAAAACATCACAAAACAAACGAAGCAAACGAAACAAACAAACAAACAAACGAACGAAACAAACAAAAAAAAAAAAAAATTAAAAAAATTAACAAACAAACAAACAAACAAGCAAACAAACAAAAACAAATAAGAAAAACAGAAAACGCAGTACCGAAACCTCGCCATTTTTTATCCTTCCTCAAGCTTTCTCTGGGCGCCAAAGACCGAGAAAGTTGAGCAAACGTGACGTTGAGGGGGGGGAGGGGGGTACTTAAGGACAGCAGACCGACCAATGGCACGCTTAGGAGAGACCCACGTGAATGCTACATTTTCTTTCTATGTACGCTGAATCCGCTCAAAGTCTGGAATTTCCAGCATTCACGTGTCATCACTCCAGCCACCAGATTGGCCCACACTTTGCACACTTTCAAGACTAGAAACTCACTTGTGCTCAATTTGAGCAAAAAAAAAAAAAAACTAAGTCTCGCATGGCGACAACTTTTCCAAAAGCAAACAAAGGCAAACGAAGGCAAACGAAGAAAAAACAAAAACAAATAAACAAAAACAAAACCGAATAGGGAGAGAGAGAGTGAGTCGACTCATTTCTTTCGACTGCCTTAAACGAGAAGTCTAAAACGTTTAAAAGTTGAAAACTAAGTTTTTTAAATGAACTGCACCGAAAAAACTTTACGACAGTTTAGCTGGTTAAAAACGCAGAGGAAAATATTTTATAAAATTTAAGCGTTCTAAAGATGTCCATTTTTGTTTTTGGCTTTTTTTTATTTTGGTTTGTTTCTGGCTTGTTTCTTTCTTTAAATTCTAGCGATCGAGCATATTTGAACGGTTTCATCAACCTGTCGGCGCACGTGCTCGAGAGCTAGAACTTTGATTGCTTTTGTTGTTGAGAATTGAGAATGTCCGAGCAGGTTTTTTTTATCGATTTCATCGCTTGTGGCGAGGCAAAAATCAAAACGCTTTTTGGACGAAAGAAAAGAGATTAAAAGGAAAAAAGAGAAGAAAAAAAAAACAAAAAAATAGGTTATGTGTTATGAACATTTATTTTCTCACGCGATGACGTCTAGTTTTGTTAGAGTAATTAAAATATGGTATCAAGTTTGTAATTTCTATCTTATTTTTAGTTACGGATAATTGCCAATTATGTCACGTTTAGTATACACAACGCTGTTTTCTTAATAGCAATATGATACAAACAAGTTATAAAAAAAAAAGCGTTCGCTCGATCTTCCTTAGTCAGTTGAACAAAAAGAAATTTTCACAACATATGATTGATTTGGTTGTCCTAGCAAGCTGTTTTAGCAAACGGCTAGAGGTTGCAACTGTTGTTCATTGAAAACGAAAAATCTAGCGTCAGCAACAAATTTTTGAATACATAATGTACGCAAAAGTGGCACTAACAAATGAAAATGTAAAAAAACTGTTTACCTTGATGCCAGACTCGCAGAGATGTTGTCGCTCGTTGCTATCGACTGCGAACAGCTTTGTTGTTTTTCGAAGTGCCTCTTCATTCTACTTATAGCCGAAGTTTTGGCTTCGAAAAAAAATACGAACGTCGTTAAGCTCAACGAGCTGCTTTAATTGTTGTTCGTGCGAAAACGAAATGCTTAAAACGGATAAAAGTGTTGGCGTAATTACACTTTTCGACCGCGATGCAGTTTGTCAACTCTAGCGTACTTTTTTGGCTCGTGGAGCAAAAGCCTCATGATAATAGCAAAGGCTTAAAATGTCTTAACATGTCAGCAAAGGCTTAATATGCTTAATAAACTGTGGTTAAGTTTTTGCGGTGCAGTTCATTTACAACTTAATTTGCAACTTGCTGGCACAAGCAAACGTTTATGACTTCTCGTTTAAGACAGTTGAGCGAAATCAGTCGACTCACTCATTCTCCCTTTTCTGTTTTGTTTTTGTTTTGTTTTTTTGTTTTTGTTTTTGTTTTTGTTTGTTTTTTTTTTTTCTTTGTTTGTCTTTTGTTTAAAATGTAAAAAACTCGAAAGGAAAGTTGTTGCTTTGTTTGCTTATTGAAAGTTTTCGCCAGTTGCAAGACTTAGTTTTGTTTTTGTTTACTTATTAAAATATCGAGGAAAATATTTGAGGACATCGCATTCTAATGGTGCCTTTATAACAACATCTAACGATTTAACGTTTAATGTTGTGCTCAAAAAAAAAATTCCTTTTATATCTCTCAATGGTCTCCAACGATAAAACTGCCGACCAATCGCAACGATTAAACAGCCAACCAATGGCAGCTCAATGGTCTCCAAACAAGAGACTGCCGACCAATGGCAGCTCAGTGGTTTGAGAAGTGAGATCATTCGATTTCCTTTTATTATCTCCAGTTTGAACTAGTGCTTGGCTTGTGGTGCAGAAACTAAAACTTCCCGTTTTTGTATTTTGTTTTGAATTTCTTTGCTTTGAGCTTTTTAATCGATCGATAGCTTTAGGAGAAAAGAAGAAACCCCTCTGACGAAGTCTTGGCTTTTTTAAAAACGCTCAAATTTTGGCAAACAAATCTCATACGAAACGCTACTTTGATGTCAAGCTTTCGTTACTCCCTACTCCCTTCTAGCGGAGGGCGGCAAAAAGGTGTTGCATCCTAGAGCTAAAAGTGAGGAGGGAAGCAAGTTTTTTTTTCGTTTTGTTTGCTTTTTTATGTTTTTTGTTTTTTTGAGGGGGGAGAGTTAGAGGGTAAGGGGGTTAGGATTAGAGGGGGTTGGGGTTACGGTTTGGAAACCTGGGGACGAGGATATCAAGCAGGAGTTTAGTGTTAAGGTTAAAGGGCCCACGAGGGGCGTCCTTCAATTGTAAAATGCCTTTAGACGCACGTGTCTAGTCGTCTCGTTGCATCGACCTAGAGGAGTTTTCTGATAGATCTTGCGCTTTGGGCTCAGTTAATCGGTCTGTATCCATTGTAAACACGGTGTCTGCCGTTAGAAAATCGTTAACCAGGCGTTTGTGAGCTTTAACAACCATCCCTTTGAGTTTAAAACGAACGTTTCTTCAAAAGCCACTCGAGATGGAGGTACTCACGGAGGTTTGTTACGGTAACAACCCTGTGGTTTGCCATCTTCTTTCTTTCCGCAGCGTCGCAAACGCATCGGCCGGTCTCTTAGGTGACGAAAAAACGTCTGATCTCTCGACTGGAATGCTTAACGTACTAAGATTAGTAAAGTTAGTACTAAGAGTTGCATCTGGCCGCCGTAATTTTCTTCGATGATGTCTTGAAAATTTCGTGACGTCGTTTTCAAACCTCTAGGGTCGATTTTAACCTTCGACCTTAAAGTCGATTTTAGCCTTCGGTGTGGCTCTGTACAACTTTTGCGGTGAAAAAGCTTGCGCGGAGTCTACAGTTGTATTTAGCCGACAGACGCTGGCAACGCAGAAACAGAATGACTCTTGGGCGGCGCAAACCGAGCGTTCAGCAAATTTCTAGCATTTTACGTCAAAGCGGACAATCTGCACGACAAATAAAGCTAACTTTCTCGTTGCAACAGTTAGTCACTGGATCGTTGGACGAGTGTGTACAGCTGTTTTGCGTCGAAAGCCGACCGGTGGTCGGATGCGACTCTTCTTTTCATTCGAAAATCAGAACCTGGCCATCAGTCGTGTATCACCATCGAATGCTTAATGTAGTGATTTCTCGAAACGACAAAAGCTTGTAAAACAAACAGCTTCGCTGTACTGTTGCCTAATATGTTAACGGATGGCCAGGAACAACCTTGGTCTGTAATGAATGAGTTCGTTTTTCCATTCGAGGCACTAATTACTGCAGTTTTAAAAGTCACCTAAAGTATAAGCTCATCTCTCCATTCAAGAAAAACAAGCATCAGAGTTTCGGAAAGTTTGCATGCACGACACCACCATCGATGATACTTAAACAAACAGAAAATGAATTGCAAAACAGAACCACTGAATTGCAAAACATAACAACGGACAGCTTGTAAAATGCATGGTGATGAGCTTCTTCAATCCAATCAAGGAACCAAGCATCACAGTTTCGGCAATGGTGCATGTGCAAATCAGCAAACTGTGATACTTAATCAAACAACTTCACTGTTTTGCTTAGTTTAAGAACGGATGGCTAAGAACAACCTCGTTAGTGAGTATGAAGTCATCTCTTCATTCCAGGAATTAATAATCAGAGTTTTAGAAGTCTCTTACGTGCGATACTACTATCAACGGTACTTAATCAAACAGCCTCTCAGAATGGCCTAGTTTGAGAACGGAAGGCTAGGAACAACCTTAGTAGTGAGTCATCAGTTCAACTTTTCATTCAAGGAATTAAGCATCTAAAATCTGAAAAATAAAAAGAAGAGCTCTTTGTTAGAAGTTCTTATTTTTATTTTTCCTCAACTTCTATTTCTTTTCTTTTTTTACTTTTTTTTTTTTAATGATAGTTTTTCTTTTTTTTTATCTATTTTGTTCGTTTAAATTAATACAACAGGCGTTTTAGGTCGTTTCTGTAACATTATTTAACACTTTAAATTGTAATAAATATTTGAACAGAAGAAAATCCCTTTCGTAACGTTAAAATGTCATAAGAACATTTCATCTTTACCAAATACGCTTGTAAAAATAGTTTCACTTTTAAAGTTTGTTGTATATGTCTTTTAATTTAGTGAATCGCAATTTGGATTTTCTTAGGCGCACATCTACTTTAGTTGCTTTTTCTTAAAGAAAGGTCACCAGAGTTTTCTTACACAGCCCCTGCAGCATAATCTTTAACAAAATACTCTTTTGAAAAGTTTTACATTGAAATAAACAAAAGCCATTTGCGTAAGTAGAGATAACTTAGAGAATAAAAAGTGCATAAACGCCTCGCTACTTTGATGAAGAAGAAACGGATGACTAAATGCAACTTTTTAATTTCGTGTGCTATCTCTTTCGATTAAGGTACTTTTTGAATATTTTTTCAAAGAAATGTTAGCGTAGTTTTCCTTTTTTAAATTTAAATCATGTTTAAAGGTAGTTTTTGAATGTTTTTTCAAAGAAATGTTAGCGTAGTTTTCATCTATTAAATTTAAATCATGTTTAAAGGTAGTTTTTGAATGTTTTTTCAAAGAAATGTTAGCGTAGTTTTCATCTATTAAATCTAAATCATGTTTAAAGGTAGTTTTCGAATATTTTTTCAAAGAATTGTTAGCGTAGTTTTCCTCTTTTAGATCTAGCTTATGTTTAAGGTAGTTTTTGAGTATTTTTTCAAAGAAAAGTTAGCGTAGTTTTCCTCTTTTAGATCTAGCTTATGTTTAAGGTAGTTTTTGAGTATTTTTTCAAAGAAAAGTTAGCGTAGTTTTCCTCTTTTAGATCTAGCTTATGTTTAAGGTAGTTTTTAAATATTTTTTTAAAGAAAAGTTAGCATAGTTTTCCTCTTTTGGATATAGCTTATGTTTAAGGTAGTTTTTAAATATTTTTTTTAAAGAAAAGTTAGCGTAGTTTTCCTCCTTTAGATCTAGCTTATAATTCAGGTAGTTTTTGAATATTTTTTCAAATAAAAATTAGCAAAGTATAGTTTATTTAGCATGACATCACAAAATACTAAACTCAAAAAGGCAAGATAAAGTATAAGATAAACGTAAAATAAGATATAGATGAAACAAATGTTAGGCTGCATAAAATCAAAAACTGCATTGCCTATCATAAACACAAATGTCTAGTGAGAGCTTTTAAAGTTCGTTCTTTTCGTCTTTTAATTTGGTGAATCGCGATTTGAATTTTCTAAGGCGCACATGTCTTTCAGTTGCTTTTTTCTTAAGGAAAGGTCGCCAGAGTTTTTTTACGCAGCTCCTGCAGCATAATCTTTAACAAAATACTCTTTTGTATATCATTACATAGAAATAAACAAAAACCATATGCGTAAACAGAGATAAATTAGAACGCAAAAGTGCATAAAAAGCCTCGCTACTTTGCTATAGAAGAAGTGGATGACTGTAAATTCGTGCACTACCTCAATGGATTAAGGTATTTTTCGAAAGTTTTTTAAAAGCATAAATAGCGTAGTCTTCCTCTTTTAAATCTAGCTTATGTCTAAGGCAGTTTTTGAATAGATTTTCAAAGAAAGGTTAGCGTACTTTTCCACTTTTAAGTTTAGCTTATGTAGCTTGACAAAACAACACACAAAAAGACAAGATAAAGTATCAGATAAACGTAAAATAAAATATAAATGAAACTAAAGTTAGGCTGCATAAAAAACAAACAACTTAATAATCTACTAGACATGTTTAAGTTGAATTAAGTAAAGTCCTTTGCGCAAATTTGGGTAAATAAGAGAGTAAAAATCCATAAAAAGAAGAAGTGGATGAGTAGATACAATTTTTTAAATTTGTGTGCTATCTCTATTGAATAAGGTAGTTTTCGAGAGTTTTTTCAAAGCAAAATTAGCGTAGTGTTCCTCTTTTAAATCTAGATTATCTCAAAAATAGATTTCGAATAGTTTTTCAAAGAAAGGTTAGCGCAGCTTTCCTCTTTTAACATTAGCTTATGTAGCTTGACATCACAGAACACAAAAAGATAAAATAAAATATAAGACAAACGTAAAATGAAAAATAGATGTAGCTAAAGTTAGGCAGCATAAAAAACCAACAACATAATAATCTACTAGGCATGTTTAAATTGAATTAAATAAAATCCTTTGCGCAAAAATAGGTATGTTAGAGAGTAAAAGCGCATAGAAAGCCTCGCTACTTTGCTGTGAAAGAAGTGGATGACTAGATACAACTTTTTAAAATCCTGTGCTATCTCTATCGATTAAGGTAGTTTTCGAAAGATTTTTCAAAGCAAAAATAGCGTAGTCTTTCTCTTTTAAATCTAGATTATGTCTAAGGTAGTTTTTGAACAGCTTTTCAAAGAAAGGTTAGCGTAGCTTTCCTCTTTTAAGTTTAGCTTATGTAGCTTGACATCACAAAACACAAAATTCAAAAAGACAAAATAAAATATAAGATAAACGTAAAATAAAATATAGATGAAGCTAAAGTTAGACTGCATAAAAAAACAACAACGTAATAACCTACTAGAATCTAATAAAACCCTATGCACAAATGTAGGTATGTTAGAGAGTAAAAGTGCATAAAAAGCCTCGCTACTTTGTTTAAGGTAGTTTTTGAATAGTTTTTCAAAGAAAGCTTAGCGTAGTTTTCCTCTTTAAAGTTTGGCTTATGTAGCTTGACATCACAAAACACAAAACACTAAAAGGAAAGGTAATATAAAAGTTAATCGTAAAATAAAATGTAGGTGAAATAAATGTTAGGCTGCATAAAAGAAAAAAAAAATCGTAACATAATAATCTTCTATATATGTTTGGATTGAATTAAATGAATTCCTTTGCGTAAATATAAGCAAACTAGTGAGAAAAAGTGCATAAAGAGCCTCGCTACTTTGCTGCAGAAGTAGTGGATGACTATATGCAATTTTTTAAAATCGTGTGCTATCTCTATCGATTAAGGTAGTTTTCGAAAGTTTTTTCAAAGTAAAAATAGTGTAGTTTTCCTCTTTTAAATCTAGCTTTTGTCTAGGGTAGTTTATGAATAGATTTTCAAAGAAAGGTTAGCGTAGCATTCCACTTTTAAGTTTAGCTTAAGTTGCTTGGCATCACAAAACTCAAAACTCAAAAAGAAAAGATAAAATATATGATAAACCTAAAACATAATATAGATGAAACTAAAGTTAGGCTGCATAAAAAACCAACAACATAATAATCTACTAGGCATGTTTAAATTGAATTAAATAAAATCCTTTGCGCAAATGTAGGTATGTTAGAGAGTAAAAGTGCATGAAAAGCCTCGCTACTTTGTTAAAGGTAGTTTTTGAATAGTTTTTCAAAGCAAGTTTAGCGTAGTTTTCCTCTTTTATGTTTAGACTATGTAGCTTGACATCACAGAACACAAAGCTCAAAAAGGCAAGATAAAATATAAGTTAATCGTAAAATATAGATGTAACAAAGTTTAGACTGCATAAAAAACCAACAACATAATAATCTACTAGGCATGTTTAAGTTGAATTAAATAATGTCCTTTGCGCAAATATAGGAAAGTTAGAGTAAAAATCCATAAAAAGCCTCGATACTTTGCTGAAGAAGAAGATGACTATATGCAACTTTTTAAAATTGTGAGCTATCTATATCGATTTAGGTCCTTTTTGAGTACTTTTTCAAAGAAAAGTTAGCGCAGTTTTCCCCTTTTAAGATTAGATTATGAAGCTTGACATAACAAACACACAAAACTAACAAAGGCAAGATAAAATATAAGGTAAACGCAATATAATGTATAGATGAAACTAAAGTTAGGCTGCATAAAACAAACGGGTAACAATACTCTTCTATGTATGTTTACATTGAGTTAAATAAAATCCTTTGCGCAAATATAGGTATGTTAGAGAATAAAAGTGCATAAAAAGCCTCAGTACTTTGCTGTAGAAGAAGTGGATGAGTAGATACAATTTTTTAAATTTGTGTGCTATCTCTATCGAATAAGTTAGTTTTCGAGAGTTTTTTCAAAGCAAAATTAGCGTAGTGTTCCTCTTTTAAATCTAGATTATCTCAAAAATAGATTTCGAATAGTTTTTCAAAGAAAGGTTAGCGCAGCTTTCCTCTTTTAACATTAGCTTATGTAGCTTGACATCACAGAACACAAAAAGATAAAATAAAATATAAGACAAACGTAAAATGAAAAATAGATGTAGCTAAAGTTAGGCTGCATAAAAAACCAACAACATAATAATCTACTAGGCATGTTTAAATTGAATTAAATAAAATCCTTTGCGCAAAAATAGGTATGTTAGAGAGTAAAAGCGCATAAAAAGCCTCGCTACTTTGTTAAAGGTAGTTTTTGAATAGTTTTTCAAAGACAGGTTAGCGTAAATTTCCTCTTTAAAGTTTAGCTTATGTAGCTTGACATCACAAAATATAAAACTCAAAAAGACAAGATAAAATATAAGATAAACGCAAAATAAAATATAGATGAAACTAAAGTTAGGCTGCATACAAAACCAACAACATAATATTCTACTAGTTATGTTTAAATTGAATTAAATAAAATCCTTTACGCAAATATAGGTAAGTTAGAGAGTAAAAGTGCATAAAAAGCTTTACTTTGCTGAAGAAGAAGATGAATAGATGCAACTTTTTAAATTCGTGAGCTATCTCTATCGGTGTAAGGTAGTTTTTGAACAATTTTTCAAAGAAAAGTTAGCCTAGTTTTCTTCTTTTAAGTTTAAATTATGTAGCTTGACATCACAAAATACAAAACTCAAAAAGACAAGATAAAATATAAGATAAACGCAAAATAAAATATAGATGAAACTAAAGTTAGGCTGCATACAAAACCAACAACATAATATTCTACTAGAAAAGTTAGCCTAGTTTCCTTCTTTTAAGTTTAGATTATGTAGCTTGACATCACAAAACACAAAAAGGCAAGATAAAATACAAGGTAAACGTAAAATAAAATAGAAGTCAAACAAAAGTTAGGTTGCATAAATACAAAAACTGCATTGCCAAAAATAGAATTTGTTGTCTAGAAAGACCTTTTAAACTTTGTTTCTTTCGTTTTTTGACTTAGTGAATCGCGATCTGGTTTTTCTTAGGCGCGCTTGTTTCTTAGTTGTTTTTTTTGTAAAGAAACTTTATTCAGACGTTTTTTTTTACGCAACTCCTTTAACATTATTTTTAACAAAGTATTCTTTTATACGTGTTTACATTGAAATAAAACCCTTTGCGTAAATAGAGATAAATTAGAGAGCAAAAGTACATAAAAAGCCTCGCTACTTTGCAGAAGAAGAATTGGATGGCAAGATTCGTGTGCTTTCTCTTTCGTTTAAGGTACTTCTTGAATATTTTTTCAAAGAAAAGTTAGCGTAGTTTTCCCCTTTTAAGTTTAGCTTACGCAGCTTGACATCACAAAACGCAAAAACCAATAAGGCATGATAAAATACAAGATAAACGTAAAATAAAATAGAAGTGAAACAAAAGTTAGACTGCATAAAAACAAAAAAAAAAAAAAAAACAT
This sequence comes from Hydra viridissima, assembly GCF_058129835.1. Lineage (NCBI taxonomy): Eukaryota > Metazoa > Cnidaria > Hydrozoa > Anthoathecata > Hydridae > Hydra > Hydra viridissima. The sequence goes on from NW_028324301.1 coordinate 27,353,526, forward strand.
AATATACTTCTATGTATGTTTACATTGAACTAAATAAAATCCTTTGTGTAAAGATATGAAAAAATAGAGAGTAAGAGTTCATAAAAAAGCCTCGCTATTTTGCTGAAGAAGAAATGGATGTCTAGATCTTTTAAAATAAGGAACTTTTTGATTTCTTTTTCCGAAAAATGGTTGGAGCAGTTTTCCTTTTTTAAATTTCACTTATGCAGTTTAACATCACAGGAAATATTATTTTGCTTTTTAACAAACTCTTAAAAACATCAGAAGTAATTCTAAATGCAACTCTATTAAAAGTTTTCACAGAATAACAAAACGACTTCTTTTTTTTTTTTTTAAAGATAAAAAAAAGTTTGAACTATCTTTAAATAAGAAATGTGAGAACAGTTTAACAGAACTTCTTGTTTATTATGTCTTTAGCGAAACAGATAAAAATATTTGCAAAAGCATAGATAAAACAAACTACACAAAAGGCCCATCTTTATTGCCAAACTGAACAAACTTATCTAAACTACATAAATGGTTTCACGATATTGCCATATTGAACAAACTTTTCTAAACTACCCTCTTTTTGAATTTTTAGCTTCATGTTTTTAATTTTGTCTTTAATATGGCTTTGGTAGGAGTACTTTTGCAAGACATGAATGAGCTTGTCACTGCTATGATTTGCCAAGATGCCAAGGTAATCTTTGTACGAGCAACTTGAGCTTACATCTGTAAACACGTCTTGCAAGATGTATGCCAACACCAAAGCTGCACATCGTGGAAAACTTCTGGTGTTGAACCATTCGTTGTGGCCAGGGCAAGCATTCAGCTCTTCAACTATTTCATCTAAAATTTTACAAACTCAAGTCATAACACAAAGTGATTAAATCAAATATTCATTTGGTTCTGAAGTAAGACAAGATTTATTCTGTTTTTTTATTTATTTTTTTTTGTTGACCTTATTGTTTGCACTGATAGCAATAACTGGTTTTTGAAAGATTACCTAAATGGCATTGGCTAACTTCTGCTTTGTTTTCCTTTGTTCTTGGCTGAGTTGATCCTGAAATAAAATAAAACCATGTTCATTTTTCTAATTCATAAAAACCATCAACAGTTTCTAAGTGTTAGAGATGATAACAAGCTGTGCATGATTTCTAACGGTGATGTTTCTAACTTCATCATTAGAAATCGGGTAGACACAACTTTCTAAAAGTGCACTTAGCAATGATGGCTAGTTTTTGTTAACAGTTAACCATCTGAAATTGTGCAAGAAGAGGTTTGTGTTTATATATCTTTGTATAAATTAGGTTTTACATTACCGATGAGTTCTTGAGTGAAAGATGGCATTTCCAACTTGATTTTTTTTCTTCTTGGATCTTTTACTTCTAAAACATAATCAGTTTTAGTATCATTCACTTGTATAAACATTTAAGCAATCACAGAATTAGTCCTGCAACAAATACATACACACTTCTGTGTTGTTTTTTTGTTTTGTTTTGTTTTTTTTACAGCTCTAACAATAACAATAGAGCAAGGAGTTGATTTGGGCATTTTCATTTTTTGAAAGCGTGTTGAGATTTGCATAAAAATCAAAAATCAAAAATCAAAAAGAATTTACCTCTGGATGTAGAGGCAAGACTTTGGCTAAATAGGCTACCAACAGATTGAACAGCATAAGGTGAGAGCTGCTTTGCAAGAACAGTACCAGCCTGTTGGACAGGAACAGCTGAAACTGGATCAGATGAAAGAAACAAACTGGGTTTGGCCAATGTTTGCTGAAAAGCAACAAGGCTAGGAGTCAGAGGAACAGAAAAGACCTCTTTTGAAGGACAGAAAGCGACTTGCTGAGAAGGAGAAGCAGAAACAGGTTTGGCAACCACTTGCTCATTAAAGTAAACTGGAGAAAGTTTTGCATGGTGTTCAATAAAATCCGGTTCATCAGGAAATAATGTTAATGCAAGAGGAGAACAAGCTGTGCCAACAGGAACAGCTAGAGTCTGATCTACATCCATACAAACAGCTTGTTCGTTAGGAACTAGTTGTGCAAGAGCAGGGGATAGTTCAAGAACTGGACCAGCGATTGTTTGTTCAGATGGAACAGACGAAACAGGAGTTGAGGTAGGTTCACACAAGAAATCTACGGCATGGTCGTTGCTATCCTCTAAAGGAACATTGTTTTCTACAGCTGGAGAAAACGGAACCACTGTGGTACAGCTGAAAGTAGCAGCACATTCTTCAGAGTCAGAACCGGAGTCTAAATCTTCCTCAAAGATGTCCTCAACCTCATGAAAACCGTACTCCTCTGCATTAGTTTGGAGCCAGTCCATCACATCCTTCTCCTTCTTTGGTGGTCTCTCAGACTTTTCAACAGTCAAAGACTCTATGACTCCGAAGGACTGTCCGATGCCCAGGGCAAAGCGCAACTCCTCTGCAGCGTTCCACTGGGACACATAAAAGCTATCCATTGTGTTCCTGCTGTGCTTCATGTAGAGTGTAGCAAACCGCTCGCGATCTTCTTTGCTGTTGTTGGCAAAGTAAGTGGCTATCGAACCGCGAATGCAAGTGGGAGTAAGACGCTTCATGGGAATGTTTACTTGGCTTTTTCTGAAGCAGGACGTCAGGCAAGAGGAGATAGCAGAGGAACCCATCTGGTAAACAGGCACTCTAGTTGCACCGAGTGTCACACATTCGTCTTTGTTGGGTCTCATCGATGGAAAAAGGGGCCTGTAGCAGTCGCTCAACTCCAAAACAGTCTTGGTGTCTGCAGCCATGTAGTGAGAGTCGTTGACAAGAAGGTCTCTGTATCTCAGCAAATAAATATCGATCAACACTTTCAAGTCGTTCGGCACTAGAATGTTTTTGGCTCCGTACTTGTATGCTGTTTTGTAGCGCTCTTGCACAATGCAATATCCACACTCACTCTTCTCAGCAGCCATGTAGTCTCTAATGTTTAAAAGAGCAATGTTAGATTTTCTTAAACTGTTAATTACAGTGACAGAGAGCAGAAGATGGTTTCGTAGAGACACAGCATTGTCTCTAGTCGGTGTAAGAGACGGCTTTCTAATCGATTCCACTAACTGTCTTACGTATGCAGACTTGCCATATTCGTTCAGCAAACTGACATTGATGATGTTGATGCATTTTTTGCTTTTCACAAGGCTCCTCCTCAAAGAACGAAAGGGCCTCAGCACTTTTTGTAACTCCTCCACCTTGCAGCGCAAACGTCGGATGGCCTCATGAGAAAGTCCGAAATAGACATTCCTGGCTTCACTGAAACGAAACAGGAGACAAAGGTAGACAAGGCGGTTGTACAACGTGTGACAAGACATGGCTTTTGTTTGGTCAAGTTCACTCAGCTTGGAATTGAGCTGAATGTTTTTAAAGTGCATGGAAAAGTATCTATCCTCCAAAACGTTGGAATTGGTGAGAGCGTTCGGGTGCAGCGTCAGCGTGCTGTCACAACATGTCAATATTTCAACAACTGCATTTTTGTAGATCTTTGCTTGTGACAAAGTGTTGTTGTTGGCTACCACAAGCCACTTTTCAAAATCTCTGAAGAGCTCATCTGCTGACTGGTAATAAAAGTGAAAAGCATCTTTGTCCAGCTGAAACAAGAGTCTCTTATCTTCTGTCAAGACGGAGGAGTTGGAAACCAAGTGCTTTAAGGAATTAAAATCAGAGTCTAGGACGGATTCGGTGTTCAGCTCTTTGTTTTCTACAGAGGTGCAGTGGTTTGCAGAAGGAGCCTCGGACGAACCAGCAACTGATGAGGGCAAGCTTAAAAGAGGATCAGAGGAAAGAACCGGAGAAGAAAAAGAGGAGGAAGGCCCAGGAGCAGAGGATGCAGAGCCTGATGCAGACGCTTGTTCAGCTACTGGCTTAATACCAAAGAAGGCAGGTCGAATAAATTGAGGGACATAGAGCTTGTCGTTGTCGTATCGCTTTGCCTCTGCAATCTTTTGTTTGATCGTCTTGGAATCGTAGAAATGAGTCTCTTTCAAGTGTATGTCCAGTCGGTCGTAATACTTCCAACATTGCAAACAGGGGTAAGGTTTTGGACAGCCGGACTTGCGTTCGAGACGAGCATGCTGAAACTTCCTGACCATTGCAGAGTAAAAGATGGAAGCTTCATCCAAAGTCCAAGAATGATCTTTTTTAGTCAAGTGTCTTTTAATGCTTGTGGAGGAATGTTTGCACAAAGGCATCGGACAGCTAACAGCGTACCTCTTCTTGGTACCATAGAAAGGTACAACCCTGTTTACGGAGCCACACGCTGCAACTAATGCGGCCCTGACTTTGTTTTTGAGCTTTAAGTCTCTCTGTTCTTGTGACTGCCTTCTTTTCTTTTTTTTCGCTTTAGAGTTCGGAGAAGGGGCAACAACAGTGTTGTTTTCTTGTGAAGAAGACATGTTCAGGTGTTTGTTTGCAACGGTTTATGCTAAAAAAAAGAAGACAGTTAGTGAGAGTGTTTTTCTTCTGCCTGCATCCTGGAATCCTGGAATGTTTACAACTGCAGGGAAGAGCTGTGTTTTTTCGAATCCTCTGCAAAAGAGAAAAAAGAAAGAAAAGAGAGCAACAAGAAGAAACAAAGTTTCCACTAGCAAATGAAAAAGAATGAGAGCAACTAGCATTACATGCATGGTGGCAGCAGTGATTGCTATTATGAGAAGGAGAATGAGAAAAAAAAAAAAAAAAAAGAAACAAATAAATAAAGAGATGGAGTTTGAGAGGATCTCGCAACCATATGACTCAAAGAAAGAAACTGTGTTGAAAAAAGGCAAGAGAGGGCAAATAGAACTTGCTAACAAGGACAAATGACAGACATAACTACAACAGTAACAACTCTCATTGCAAGCATAATAACAACAGCATCAGCATCACTGACTCAGAGAGTGTTGACATAACAAAAAAGAAAACAAAAGTACAAGCCAAGTGGGGGAACATTAACAAACACTCATTGCAACTATAACAACAACAACAACAACAGCAACAGCATCACTGACTCAGAGGGTATTGATAAAAAAAAACAAGCAAAACAAAAACAAACAAAAAAACAAATAAAAAAACAAAACAAGCAAATTGGGTGAACAGTAACAACTCTCATTGCAAGCATAATAACAACAACAGCATCAGCATCAGCATCACTGACTCAGAGAGTGTTGACAAAATAAAATAGACAATAAGCAAGCAAAGTGGGTGAACAGTAACAACTCTCACTGCAAGCATAATAACAACAACAGCATCAGCATCAGCATCACTGACTCAGAGAGTGTTGATAAAATAAAACAGATTATAAACAAACAAAGTGGGTGAACAGTAACAGCTCTCATTGAAAGCATAATAACAACAACAGCATCACTAACTCAGAGGATATATAAAAAAACAAACAAACAAACAAACAAAACAAAAACAAAAAAAAAAACAAGCAAAGTGGCTGAACAGTAACAGCTATCATTGCAAGTAAAATAACAACAACAGCATCAGCAACATCATCACTGACTCAGAGAGTGGTGATAAAATAAAACAGATTAAAAAACAAGCAAAGTGGCTAAACAGTAACAACTATAAATACAAGTAAAATGACAAAAGCAGCAACAGCATCACTAACTCGCAGGGTGTTGATAAAAAAAAAAGCAACAAACAAATAAAGCAAGCAAAGTGGGTGAACATTAACACTCATTGCAACTATAATAACACCAACAGCAACAGCATCAGTGACTCAAAGGGTGTTGATAAACAAAAACAAAGGCACAAACAAAACAAGCAGAGTGGGTGAACATTAACAACACTTATTGCAAGCATAATAACAACAACAGCATCAGCATCACTGACTCAGAGAGTGTTGATAAAATAAAATAGATTATAAACATGCCAAGTTT